>NC_089789.1:2114068-2204068 GCF_040412425.1 Macrobrachium rosenbergii | reverse complement strand
AGAGACATATTTTAATCTCTATTTTTAGTGCTGTTGTTTTGCTGAAAAACTGAATTGGAAGCTGTTTAACTTGTTTTCAGAAGTTTTCTAAATGTGCATGAACATTTGATGATTTCTGGGTTTTCCGACCTGTGTCACCCGGTGAAATAACCTTTCAGCACTTATTTCTAGGTAAAGCTATTGCTAAATATACCAGAGAAAAGCTAAAAAGCTAAGCCGGAGTTACTACCCGGTGCGAGCTCCATGAAATGAAGTCGTGTATGAGAAAGGGTGAGATTGTCACAATCACAGGCCTCCGCCCTGTAAACATTCCCAATGTCAAAAGTCCCACCGAGTGAGGTGCCGTTAAAACCCCGCACCACTCACTGCAGACTGTAAACAAACCGCGCCACCCTCATTCCACTTTTAGCACGCGTTCGCTTTTGTCCTGTTTGTGTGTGCGCTTCTTTGTAACCCTAATTTTGGTTCTACTATGGCATCCTCCCAGGATTCTTCTTCACCTAAGTTGAGTACCATCTCTTTATTATTTTAGGTGGTAGAGGCTCCTTATTTCCCTCTAAATTAATAATTAGGGGGATTTATACGCCTGCCTCTTCCACCTTCTCCCGGCCCATGTGACCTTCAGTCTCGGTGCGGGATTTTTATGTCGGGGCTTCGTTCCCCTTCATTTTCTTATTGTTGTGCCTTTTTGCTTATCCTTTATTCAATTGGGCATTTTTATTATTGTTTTATTACCCTTCTCTGGGGAAGTTCGGGTCCTTGTCGTTTAGGCTACGAGTTTTCCCCTCGGCCTATCCGATTTTTATCAATTCTTATGTGTGTTGTGTTTGGTCCCTCACTTCCTCCAGTGTTTGGGTATATTATTTGAGATGGTACAATTATGCTTATTGGGTTTAATTTTAGCCTAGCGCATGGATGTCTTTGATATTTTCGGATAATATCCTTTGTTTTTTAATCTGGAAGGTCGGCCATTTTCCCTCCGCGCTCATATCGCGTTGGGTTTGGTCCTCCCTTCTACATATGTCCTTATGATTATTTGAATCATTGATTTAATTTCTTTGCCTAGGATAGGTTAACTTTAGGCTAGTCGGGTAGATACCTTCTCCCCCTGGGCTTCCTCCGTCAGCCAGCCGGCTGTGTTAGGTTAGCCTAGGATTAGGCTATGGCGTTCTCTTCCCTTTCTTGGGAGGGAAGGTTAGGTGTGTAGGAGGGTTCATGGTTGGAGCTTCCCTTCGTGTGGCGTTTGGTTAGAGAAGTCGGGCATGCGCTTCTCCTTCTCCCTGTTTTGGCCTTTCCGTTTAGACTGTTGAGTCCTAATAAGGTTAAGCTGGAATAGCGAGGGTATCTCGTGTAGCCTACCTTCGTCCGAACCACACCTTTGGGTTATTCTCCATCTTCATGTATACACCCTCTCCTACCCCATTACTCCTTCCCCCCCGCCTCTTCACTCTCCCCCCTTGGTTCGCTTTCATATACTATGTTAACTTACCAAGGCCCAAAGTTTTACCCTGTTCCTTTACGCTATAGCCTATATCCCCCTTCCTCTGCATTGATTGGTCTGTTCTCTCGCTACCGGGTTTCGACCTTACCTGGTCACAACCGTCGAGACCTCAGTTAGGGACCGGGGTGCTCCCACACCCCTGTTTCCCATTCCCTTTCTTTGCTTTTTTGGCCTTTGAGAGTCCCCATCCTCTCCTCTGTTAGTATCGTTCGTACATATTCGTCCGATCGAAAGGAGAAGGCTGGATCTCGTGGCGCCCGGAGAGTGCTTACTCACCCCTGGTCGCTGCTACGGGTCCTCGCTCATGGCCTATACCCCCCCTCCTCTCCTATAGTGTCAGTGCGTCCTTTTTCCCCAGCCGAGTGTCGTTCTCCCAGAACGTTATCTCAGGGGGGAAATGTGTGTTCATGTTGCCAGTTAGTTTCCCACCTGACTGTCTTCTGTTATTCACACGCCATGACATTTCCCTTCGTTCTATTCATTTAGAACACCTATAGTTCCCTAGTATCTACCCTCCGCCGACTAGCTATCTTTGTGTTTTCTCTGCTAGGTAGTCGGACGTTCTTGTCGCCTTCCACTCCGGTGGGTACGGTGTTTGGTCGGACGGTGCTCACCACACCTCCTCCGCCGTCACCGTATTAGAGTACAGGACTCCCCCGGCTCCAAGCAGAAATATCCACTTTTATAGTCGACCTTTCCCTAGTATGCATACATATTATATTATATTATATTATATATATACACTATCCTTTTGGGACCTTCCTGTTGCTCCGGATTAACTCGTGGTCCCTTTAGGTTAATCTTGCAAGTTCCAGTAGGCCCCTTAACCTCCCGGTACGCTCCAAGCGGGACCTATCTGGATAACTGTTTATTATATATATATATATATACATTTATTTATTTACCTTTTGTATTTTAACTGTCCTTTGGGACCTTCCTGTCGCTCGGATTAACTCCGGTGGTCCCTTTAGGTAGTTGATCTTGCATGTTGCAGTAGGCCCCTTATCCTCCCGGTGCGCTCGGGTGGACCTACCTGGATAACTTTATTATCCTAAGACACTGCTCCGGCACTCTACTCCGGCAGCCCTATCAGCATACTCATATACCCGCCAACTTACAGATGGTGCGTTGTCAGGAGCAGGGGTGCACCGCTGTGCTTCATCAAGCCAGCGGACATGAGGTGTGCAGGTCCCGGAGCTCCGGTGTGCTGTCCACGTGGGGACCTGATCGCCTGGCACCCTGATGGTTGTGAGGTGTGCTACGCCCTCTATGAGCAGGTTCTGGATGAGTCGGTAAGTTAGTTTTTCCTTTCCGATTCATGTTCGCCTTCAGTTTTGTCTCTTATGGATAATTGAAAGATATTCTCCTTTTAGGAGGCTCGGTCACCTGACTTTCTCCTCCTTCCAGATTGACCGCAGCTCTCGGGACTCTTCGATGTCGACCCTCAAGACCTGGGTCAGCGGCTCGGGAGGAACGTCGGGCAGGGAAACCCACGCTTTGTCGAAGGATGTTTGCAACGTTCTCTTCCCGGCGCCTGATCTCAGCTTCAGTTGCGGACGAGGTAGCCGCCCCCTTGATCGTGGGATCCGGGAGATGACGCAGCCCTCCCAGGAAGAAGTCGCTGCATGCGGAGTGGTCACCGAGGATGTTGCGGCTCTTAATCTGGACCTCGAACCGATGAACATTGATCTGGATCTGCAAGCAGGTAAGGGGGTAAGTGAGGCAGGTGATTTACTGTTTAGCTCTCCTTCTTCCACTGCTTCTTCTTTCCGAGGATTCGTGAAATCCTCTTGCCTTATGGATGGTGCAAGGTCTACCGTCCCTAAGGTTAAATCAGTAAAGAAAAAGACCTTAAAGTCCCAGAAAGTCCGCTCCGGGTTCCTCAAGACGCCACGGCCCCCTAACCCCGTGCCGTCTACGAGCAAGGCCTCTACTTCTGGGAAGGGAGCACGGCCTAAACAAAGTAAAGAGGTTCCCCCCCCTCCTTCCTTTGATACTGAAGCATTTGCCGAGCTTCTTATGAAGAAGTTCGACAAAAGAGTTGACGACAAGCTGTCGCAACTCTCGAGCCAACTGTCTTCCTCAAATGCTTCCGTGCTCTCCTTATCACAAGAGGTTAAGTCTCAAGGGACTTTAATTTCTGGATTCATGAGTGGCGGAGCGCCAACAGATCTTTCTCTGTCCCGACACCTCCAGCCTCCTCCCTTTGATAAAGGAAACCCTGGCGCTGACCCTTTTTGCCCCCAGCATGAGGGTACCCTTACTATAGGCACCCATAGGCTGGAGGAATTAGAATTCTTCCCTCCTAACCTGCAATCACCTTATGCAGGTTTTGCCAGGCTCACCGAGGAGGCATGGGTTCGGTCCGATAAGGTCCCCAAGGAAACTGTCATCTTCCCGAGGGACCAGGCCCAGTCGCCCCTACTACGGACTTTGTCGGAGTGGCAGGCGGAGAACACCAAACTCACTCCGGCCAAGGGTGCTTTCACGATGTTCTCTCTGGGAGAAGTTCTCCCTACCCCTTGCACCTCTAAAGTGGCTTCCCTCACGAACCAGGCTTGCATGGAGGGTAAGCCCTTTCCCATCTCCGGGAGACAGATCCCACCTCTCTTGTCTTACCCGAGATTCTCAGTTTTGGGTAGGAGCTCGACACCTTCACGGTTACTCGACTGGACCCTGACTGCGCTTCTAACCTCTTCAGCGAACAACTCCCTAAGATCCCGGAGTCGCTCCTGAAGGCTGAGTCTAAGGACAGACTTAGTAGGTCCTTAAACTCTCTGACTTTAGCAGAGGCAACGCCAGTGGTATATAGCGAAGATGCTCTATTTCAGGTGCTGACGAAATCTCTCTTAGGGAGTTTTCAGCAGGACCTGTATAACTTCATTAAGGCCTGGTTGAACTGCCGAAAACACATCTTTTCGGCAGCCACCATCCGTCATGAGCCTAACAGGCTCATGAAAAGCTCCATCTGGGAGCTAATCTCTTCCCCAGGAAGAGGTTGATGCGTCCTAGCTGAGGCAACTAGGGCCAATCAGAGTCTCCGCTCCCGTTGGGGCTTATCCTCTAAGAGAAAGCAGTCTGAGTCCGCCGAACTCACCCTGCCCGGGAAGAAGTTCAAGAAATTTAAACGGCTCCCAACTCAGACTGTCTTGCAGGCTGTCCAGGTCCCCGTCCCTGGTCATTCCTCAACCTCTCAGTCTCAACCTCAACCTCAGTATGTGCTGGTCCAACCAGCCCATCAACCTCTCGCTGCTCCTTCATATGTCTCCTCCCCAGCTTTCAGTGCTTCTTATGAAAGCCAGGTGCATTTCGATCAATTCAAAATGCAAGGGAACGAGAGCTAGAGGATACTCCGTGGTAGAGGAACACCCGCTCCTCCTCCAGAGGAAGGGGGAGGCAGAGGCTCCAGAGGAGGCAGGCCCTCTCCCGCCCAGTGAGATATCTCAGGTAGGCGGGAGGTTATATCATTTTCGGGACCAGTGGAGCTTCAGTCCCTGGGCCCAGAGCATAGTCTCCAAAGGACTGGGGTGGAGTTGGTGCAGAAGTCCCCCCAGTCATGTTCCATCAATCACCGTCCAAGGCTCTGAAGGACTTTGTGAAAGATCTATTATTAAAGAGGGCAATAAAGAAAGCGAGACATCTGAAATTTCAAGGCAGACTTTTCAGTGTTCCAAAGAAAGATTCCAGTCAGCGAAGAGTAATTCTAGACTTGTCTCGTCTAAATTCCTACATTCAATGCGACAAGTTTCAAATGCTTACAATCTCGCAGGTTCGGACCCTACTGCCCTGTGGAGCCGTAACCACCTCTATAGATCTTTCAGACACCTATTATCACGTCCCGATTGCGAGAAGGTTCTCTCCTTATCTGGGGTTCAGACTAGGAAATCAAGCATACTCGTTCTGGGTCATGCCATTCGGTCTCAATGTAGCCCCGAGAATCTTCACCAGACTGGCAGATACGGTAGTTCAGCAACTCCGGTCTCAGGGGATCATGCTAGCCGCATACCTAGACGATTGGATTGTTTGGGCATCCAACGTCAACGAATGCCGGAAAGCAACAGCCATAGTAATCGGCTTTCTGGAATCACTGGGCTTTCAAATAAACAGGGAGAAATCCCGCTTAGTTCCGGAGAGTCGCTTTCAGTGGTTAGGGATCCAGTGGGACCTGTGTGCACACAGACTCTCTCTTCCGCCCGCCAAACGGAGAGAAATAGCGAAGGCAACCAGACAGTTTCTCAAGAACAAGAAAGCTTCCCGTCGTACCCAGGAAAGAGTCTTAGGTTCTCTTCAGTTTGCTTCAGTGACGGATCTTCTTTTGAAATCCAAACTGAAGGACATAAACAGGGTATGGCGGAGCCGAGCCAATGTCAGGTTCAGAGACAAAGTATCTCTGATTCCGCCGATTTTGAAAAAGAGACTCTGGCCTTGGACGACTGTCAAGAGCTTATCGAAGTCAGTACCTCTTCAGTTTCCTCCTCCGTCATTAGTAATTCACACCGACGCTTCCCTAAGTGGGTGGGGAGGATACTCTCAACACAAGAAGGTACAGGGGACTTGGTCCATCGTGTTCCGCCAGTTCCATATCAATGTCCTGGAAGCTATGGCAGTCTTTCTAACCCTGAAGAAACTGCGTCCGAACAATCTGATTCATATAAGGTTGGTTCTGGACAGCGCAGTAGTAGTACATTGTATAAACAGGGGAGGTTCCAAATCGAGTCGGATCAACCAGGTTATGATAGCAATATTCTCTCTAGCAAACAAACACCGGTGGCATCTGTCTGCTACCCATCTTGCAGGGGTCCGGAATGTCATTGCAGATTCCCTATCCAGGACAACTCCGCTGGAGTCGGAATGGTCCCTGGACAAAACTTCATTCAGATGGATTTGCAATCAAGTTCTGGGTCTCAAGTAGATCTCTTTGCAACAGAATGCAACCACAAACTACCTTGTTATGTTGCTCCCAACCTGGACCCTCTAGCTCACTCCACAGATGCAATTTCCATAGATTGGAACAAGTGGAAAAGGATCTACCTCTTTCCCAGTAAACCTGTTACTGAAAGTCCTTCACAAGCTCAGGACATTCAAAGGTCAGATAGCCCTAGTGGCTCCCAACTGGCCGAAGAGCAACTGGTTTCCACTTCTTCAAGAGCTGAAGCTTCGGTGCTTGCAAATTCCCAACCCAAAACTGACGCAAATAGTACAAACTCAGACTGTGTCAGCTTCCTCAAGAATTCAGAATGCCCTGGCTTTGTGGATTTCATGAAGTTTGCAACTCAGAAAGATGCTAATATTGATCCTATTAACACTGTTCCTAGAATCAGACAAAAGGGAATCCACTCTCAGACAATATGACTCAGCAGTAAAGAAATTAGCACTCTTCTTAAAAGAATCTGAAGCAACTGTAATGACCACTAATTTAGCAATTTCATTTTTTAGGTCATTATTTGAGAAAGGTCTGGCCTCAAGTACCATTACTACAGCAAAATCAGCTTTGAAAAGATATTTTTGCACGGGTTTAAGATTAACTTAAGAGACTCTTATTTTTCGTCAATCCCTAAAGCCTGTGTCGTTTAAGACCAGTAACCCGCCCACATACGGTTTCCTGGTTCTTAAATGATGTTCTTAAATTAGCCTCAGAAATAGATAATCAGAATTGTTCTTTCACTAACTTATTGAGGAAGACCTTTTTTATTAGTTTAGCTTCAGGTGCTAGAATTTCTGAACTGTCTGCCCTGTCTAGAGAACCCAACCATATTGATTTCCTTCCATCAGGTGAAGTGTTGCTAGCTCCTCACCCTAAGTTCCTAGCTAAAAATGAAGATCCTCGAGATAGGTGGTCTCCTGGAAGGTCATCCCCTCCCACAAGACCTGTCTTTATGCCCAGTCTTTACCTTGAAAGCCTATCTAGACAGGACCTCACAGATAACTTCTGGGCCTCTGTTTGTAAGGGAAGGGGGAGGAACTATCTCTATGAAAGCCATTAGGCAACAGGTCTTGTATTTCATTAAACATGCAAACCCAGATTCAGTTCCAAAAGTACATGACATTAGGGCAGTGGCCACCTCCACTAACTATTTCCATTATATGAATTTCGAGGATCTTTCAAAATATACGTGGTGGAAGTCTCCCGTAGTTTTTAAACGCCACTATCTGAAATCACTAGAAGCTCTGAAGTTCACTACAGTGGCGGCAGGGAACATAGTTCCCCCCTCCGTTTAATTCTTCTAGTACTCAGTCACTCTCCTCCCTCCTACCTGCCTCATTTATTCCCCTTCGGTCACCTCCAGGTCAGGCATGCTTCACAGCCTGTCTCCTGACCATGTCATAGTTTTGTCTTGTCTAATGTGTTTAATTTAAATATGCTGTGTGTTCTTTTCTCTTGTGGGACATAGTTTCCCCACCTTAGTCTTAAGTATAATGTTTAGTACCTAATTTTTTCACATTTATGTACTCATTAATCTAAGGATGGTTTTATATTTATATAGACTTTAATATTACATTAAATTTAAGTATCTTTATTATATCTAAATACCACATCTTGCTACCGGGATAATTAAAACTCTTGTGGACTTCTAGTTTTATTACTTTCTCTACAAGTTTCCCTTTTTGTTTCAGGATGGTATTTTGATTTCTCTGTTATTTCACCGGGTGACACAGGTCGGAAAACCCAGAAAAAGGATTTTGACAAAGGAAAAATCTATTTCTGGGGAAAGACCTGTGTCACCCGGTGACCCACCCATGGTTCCTTTCTTTTCCCCCCCTGATAAAATACCATTCCAGGATGGGGGTGCTAACATGGAATGTGGGTGACGCCGGTTTGTTTACAGTCCGCGAGTGGTGCGGGGGTTTGTAACGGCACCTCACTCAGTGGGACTTTTGACATTGGGAATGTTTACAGGGCGGAGGCCTGTGATTGTGACAATCTCACCCTTTCTCATACATGACTCCATTTCATGGAGCTTGCACCGGGGGTAGTAACTCCGGCTTAGCTTTTTAGCTTTTCTCTGGTATATTTAGCAATAGCTTTACCTAGAAATAAGTGCTTAAAGGTTATTTCACCGGGTGACACAGGTCTCTCCCCAGAAATAGATTTTTCCTTTGTCAAAATCCTTTTTTGATGCCTTTGAGAGATACAGTACAACACTTGCTCCGTAGTGAGTTCGGTTAACCTGTCTCCATATGTAAAACTGCAGCATGTGTACTATAAGAATCATTATAACGGTGTGTTGGCCAAACATTTTTGTACCTTTCCTCCCATTACTGTACTAATTACTGTTTTCTTTTTAAACTTCATGAGTTTGTCAAAAATCTTGTATTATCTGATTTTGTAAATAGATAATGTGACCACACCTACTGTAGACTTATGCTCAAAAACTGTTCGAATCACAAGATTTTCTTGTCATTCATACTTTATTCTGTGTACAGTTTCATTGTATACACCGTATTTGCAGGTGTATAAGACAACCTCACATAAGACGCACCCCTATTTAAAAGGATATTTTATTGAAAAAACAGTTTTAGTATGTTTCGGCATACATTTATTGAAAGATATTTTCAGGTGATTTTGTAGAGAAAAATATATGATTCTGTGCATGAAATACAATATTGTGAGAGTATACTATGTATTGTATAAATAAAAAATAAAAAAAACTTTTTCTCTCTCGCTTGTCTGTTTGCGGTGCTGAAACTGTGAACATTGGCTGAACTTTTAAAAACTTCCAAGGAGGCTTACAAGTCCTCCTTCAACACCACTAAACCATCAATGTCCTGTACCTCCTGTACCCCACGAAATGGTGACAGTGGCATTGAGGTGCATAGAGGGTCCCGGTCATCAAGAGAGTAGATTCTTGGCTGAATGAACCTGGCAGATCAGCAAAGGGAGTTACCGACTGCTGAAATTCCTCTATGCCTTCATCAGAACCTTTCAAAGCTTTGCCACGAGTCTTGTTAGTGGAAAGCACACGTCGAATCTCGAACTGGAATAGTCATCCTTTTGACGCCCCAAAGTCTGCAAACCCATGGAGATCTGAGTGTAGCCTTCAGCTCGACACCTTGTACTTGCATAGTGACAGCCCTCTGGTGATGAAAGCAGATTGAGCTCTACTGTTCAACTTCCTTCTGACGGAGTTCTGCCATCACCTTGAGGGCCTGACTTCTTGACGTCTTCTTCCTAAAGCCTATTGTGTACAGGCATTTCCTCATTTACAATGGGGTTAGGTTAGAAAAACTCCATCATTTCTTGAAAAAGCATAACTTGAAATTAGCCTAGCTTACACTGTACCCACAGCCTACCATGGTTTTGTGATCATTAATGTATTTTTATACAGCAACTTCCTTATCAGTTGTTACCATATTGTATTACCATACATGAGATAAAAATGTGTAGGCTATGTTTGTGCGGTAGACCTAGGCTAGCCCAGGCTTACACTCAGTATCCATTTGCAAAAGTCAAATAGGCTATTGTAGCTGTATTTATGATAAAGATAATAATAATGACACTGCGCTATTTTAGGTACAGGATCCATTTATACTGTATTATTATATTGATATACTGTTATGCTGTATTATCATTGTAATATGTATAAAAAAAAAATTGTCCCGTCTGTTGCAAAAAAAGTGATTCTCAGAATCAGCTGATTCAGCCTACTAACTGAAAGAATTAGGAAAATAATTTTGTACGTTGCTGAAAGAAATGAATGTATTAATGGAATTATTATTATTATTATTCTCTAACGCAAGTGTAAAACAGGTAAACAAAGGTAAATTAACATAAATGTAAAATGGGTCTAGAAAGGTCAACTAGTATACTTTATATTAAAAGTAAAATCAGTCAAATCATTCACAATCACAAAACAGCTGTTTCTGGCAATTTGTTTGTTTACCAATGTAAACTCACTCTCTCTCTACTCTCTCTCTCTCTCTCTCTCTCTCTCTCTCTCTCTCTCTCTCTCTCTCTCTCTCTCTTCATATTCTTTAATGAAATATGAATTACTGTATCACAGACATTAAGTTATGAAAGTTCACGATGCCTTCATGCATGAGTGTGTGTATGCGTATAAGTACGTTACAATTTTTTTTTTTTTGCTTTGCTTAATTTATTGTACTGTTTTTATTACAAGTTTAGTTTATTCTAAGTATGGTTAGCACACTTAACAGTAAACAAGAGAATATTTCATCTCTAATCACCATAAAAATATTTAAAATGCTTATTTCATATATAGGCAAGTTTTGTTGTAATTACAAGTTTATTTTTTATTGTGTGTAGGCAAAATGAAAATAGTGATACCCATGTTGTACAGTAGTGTACTGCACGTACAGTATACCTAACGTATTTTGTGCCGGGTATGGGAAAGAAAAAAGAAGTTTGCTTTTTTTTGTGTCAAGTGTATTTATATGTATATTTTGGTAGAAATATGGAAAATAAGGTGGGTAACTGGCTTTTGCATCAAGTTTCATTTGAAAGTGTGATGGATGTTTATAAGCATATTTAGTGCTTACAATTGTGTTGTATTGACAAGGTAGGCTGAGTACGAAATTACCATTTCACATTTGTAGAGATTTTTAATCATGTCTGGAATTTTCTATTATCCAGCAGGCCCTTTGATATGTTAATCTGGATACATGAGAGATTCCGATATTCATATTTTGATTTGCAAAAAGGTGAGGTGTAGGTCTGCACAGTAAACTTCCAGGTTAACCTTGGAATTTGGGACCCAAATGTGTATTTTCAGTTAAATTTAAGAATTAGTTGTTTATATCTTTGGCACTGAGGTGCCCCCAGTCATTCAGCTTTTGCTTTAGTAGGTAATAGTTAGCAGCTTGGCTCCCAGTTTATCTGCCTATCAGGCTTACATTATTGGTATTAATAAGAGGTTTGTATATAGAAAAAACAAACTTGTTTAATGTTGTGTGTACACTATATGCTTTACTCACTAAGGACTTACCTTATTAAACTTCCTTTGAGAATTTTTTTAACATTACTGTATAACCTTTGTTCCAGTATGACAAAATGAAGGGTAACCCTATATGCATAGATATCCCATGGTACGAAGATGAAGAGCACTTTAACGCGTGGAAAGATGGACGGACAGGCTACCCCTTTATTGATGCTTCCATGAGACAGCTTCGCAAAGTTAGTTTTTAGATTCTGATAGTTGCCTTACCTTAAATCAGTGTCAGTGAGGAATAACTTACTGAGTATATTCGTTTTAATGATAGCCCTATAAATCTCTTCCTTTTGGTGGTGAGCATTGGTTTACTTTAAGTTATGTAGTTTTAGAAGAAAAATGCTCATTGTATTCGCAAAGTTGTACTTATTAACAAAATTAAATTATTTGGCTTTTATGTCGGGTTCATTATAAAGAAAATTACATTGAAAAACCTCTTATGAGCTTTTGAAAAATTGTATCTGAAATATACATTGCTAGACATTTTGATGTCCATTTCTTTTGAGTGCGTGTATTAATTTTAATTTTACACAAAATCTAAAAAAAAGGAAGGATGGATTCATCATGTCTGCCGGACAGCTGTGGCATGTTTTTTGACAAGAGGTGATCTCTGGATCAGCTGGGAAAAAGGACTCCAGGTATGTAATGTAATATTTGATTTTTCATTACCGAATAAAATTCAGATTTGTAAAGGTCTTTAAGAAGAAATCATAGTTTATTCATATGTTCTTTTGTATTGGAAGGGAAATGAAGAATGTAATAATGTTATCATTGCTGATAGTATATTGTAGATAGTTGTACTGTATAATGAAAAGATGTCCTCGAAATCTCTTGTAGACAGTTCAACAGTATCTGTAGCAGCTTCTTTGTAAGTGAAAAGTGTTTGACCTTAACTGACCAGTTAATTTGACTGGGTCAGGTGCTTGACATGGTAACTTATGAAGGGCTAGCCACAAGGTTGGGTCACCAGTCAGTTTGCCTTAGTTTAGAGTATGAGTTGAATATATCATGGTGATTAACTAAGTCATTTCACAGTGAGAGGGTCACCAGTCAGTTTGCCTTAGTTTAGAGTATGAGTTGAATATATCATGGTGATTAACTAAGTCATTTCACAGTGAGAGTAAGTCAGAAAGAGAAGAGAACCCACTGATTATTTGCCCTTGGCTACGTTGTAAACTCTACCATAAGTTTTGACTATGCTTACTTCTGAATTCTTCGGGTATGTTTGACATTACATTATATAGTATTTTAAGTACTAAAAGATTTCCAGTGGCACATACTGAAAATACACACAACAGAGCACAGGTTTACCTTATAGTAGTCTGGTAACTGTTGAAATGATTTTTGATGGCACAATGAAAATATGTGCAGGAGTTGTAGGTTAAGTGTGTATCATGTTACTGATATCAGTAATACTACTGAATGGAATGTTGTTATGTCTGTGGTTAGCAACCCGTTACCTAACTCTGTCTGTGCCAAGATTTTGGCGCGAACGCCAGTTGCCCTGTACCCACCGTGGGATTAAGACACTTCTGTAATAAACCATCAACACAGGAATAGTGCCTCTCTTACTTACCCTGCCCATATAGTATCCTATATGGCGCAGTGACGGAATATTACCTATGCAGAATGTCGGGGTTTCAGAGAACATCAACAAAAGCACCCTAGATTAATAAGACCCAGAGACACCAGAAGCGGCATCGGCAATGGTGCAACAGTGGATCTAAACACATTAGTTCAGGCATTAGGTACGGTCATACGAACAGGTGGGAATAATTCAGCACTAGGCAGGGGGAACAGCAAGCATATTTCCCCCAAAAATTGCATGTATGGGATGTCAGCGGAGGATTTTAGGCACTGGAAGCGATCTACGGAAGGTTGGATAAAAATCAGCAAGTTTTCCCATGATGAGGCAGTAATGAATATCAGGCTACTATGCGAAGACAAATTGCAAAGTGCAATAGACGCCCAGTTATCCTCAGCCACTTGGAATGCCCTAGGGGTAGAGGATGCCTTTGATGCCCTGAGAAAAATAACCACGAAGACAGCGTACAGAGTGGTTGTGTGGGATGAGTTCTTCACAGGAAGACAGAGAGAAGAAACGGCAAAGGTATACATCCATAGGTGCCAGCGGGAGGCCCTCGAGTATGCGTTTGCTGCCCTAAGTGCAGAGAGGATTTGTGTGAATATGTGCTGGCAGGTAAAATTGTGAGTGGCATACGGAATCAAACGTTAAAACAGGATATTTTAGAAAACTTTGAGAAGTACAATTCTGCTAGTGCAATCATGGCAAAGTGCGAGGCATTCAAGGAGGCAGTACAGGAATGCGTGGGCCCCACACAAAGAGGGGAGCGAAGAGAGTTCAACGAGGCGGGCATTGAGAGGGAGGAGGAATCGGCATTGCCACTGGAAGTAGTAGCAGCAGTGAAGACAAATTACCAGAAAAAGAAGGAAGATGTGGCAAAATTGAGCTTCAAGGCAAGAGTGAAATGTGAGTTTTGCGGGGAAAAGAAATATGGTGGCAGATCAGCTGAGCAGGATGGACCAGCTTGTAGGGACTGAGTGGTCCCTGCATCAGGAGGTGGCATACAAGCTGCTAGAGGTGTGGAGCGGCCCATCAGTTCGCCTGTTTTGATTAACTGGCGTCTAGTACCATTTTTTAAAGTTTTTGAGTTTTCCAATCAAAGTGTCTTAGTTTTTTATATGCTTAACATATCAAAATTTCCCAAAAGATGAGCTAATTAGAAGCTCTGAATAATACTCAGATCTTTGAAGCCTAGTTTCTCAGAGTGGGGAAAAAATGGCTTACACCAATTTGTCAAACGGAATGAACTGACCTGTTCGCCACAGCCCAAAATGCCAAGCTAATTTGTCACAGGAGAGAGAGAGAAGATTCTGCTATGCCCCATCGGAGCCACCTGAAGAGGACAGCCTGCAAGAGATGTTCTAACCATGAACAGAAAGGAGGAGGAGGTTTTGAAAAACACCATATGGCTAAAGGAGATCATCATCAGAGCTTAGACCTCTGAACAAGGCAAGGAGGCCCTTCCAGGAAGGATGAAGGCCCACAATATCCGAGGGAAAGGGCCAATGGCTGCCCGCTGGAAGAACCTCTCAGTCCTTCAGGCGATGAATACAGTCTATCTTGATAGCCTTTTACCTTAGAGATTGCCCGCAGGTCCCTGGCCACGTCCACCATGGCTCCTGTGGTCGTGGTCCAACAAGTGGCTAGAGGGGCATAGAACCCAAGAAGAAGGGCTCTACTCAGGGCAGTTGGCACCCCACGATCCTGAAGGAGGAAGGTGAGGGAAGAAGTGGCCATTAGCTGGCCAGTTCTTTTCAGTGGAAACCCCAGTGGAATGGAGGTGAGTACCATGGGCAACAATCTTGTAAAGTGCATTGTTTCAGTGTAAGTGTAGGCCCCTTCCTGAGGGGTGGTAGACTCAGTCCTTCCCACCTGAGGGAAAGTGAGTAGCCAGGGTAGATCCCCAGCCCAAGATGATATCCTGGCAAATTGTTGGGAGCCCAGTGGACCCAGGGCACTCCCACTTCATAACCCATTAGCCGGTAGATCAGCCTCACACCTAAGGGGTGAGGCACCATTTATAAAAGGAAAGGTTTGTGTTCTAAATTTAAAAGTAATTTGTATTTTTCCTAGGTCTACAAGTCAAGCCTTGTCTTTCATAAAGAACTGACCCACCTCTGCCACCCTTCTTTTTTCCTATACTACCTTTTATTTACAATTGTGATACTTTTGAGATGGGGGTGCAACCCTACAATGACTGAGGTTGGCCAACAGAGGTCAGGGTAGGAGGCCCTAGGCCTACCTGACAATCCTGTGTTTTGTAGTCAGTGCACAGCCAAAGTGCCTGATGCACTCCAACATTACATTTATGAAAGCTGCTGTTTTTATACCTAGGAAAAATAAAAGTTACTTTTAAATTTGGTATATTTCCTCCTATAATCAAACTACTGTACCTCTTCCTTGGACTTTGCTTAAGATATGAAGATGTACACACTTAGAAATATTTATCAAAATACAGTCGACCCCCGCCTATTCGCAGTTCAGGATTTTGCGGCTTCACCTATTTGTGGATTTTTCTGTGGAACCCATCTCCAAGTTATTCACGGAAAAATTCGCCTATTCGTGGATTTTTCCGTAGAACAGTATTCCGTATTTTCGTGTTATTTTTGTGACTACTGTACGGTACTGCACGTTAACATTTTTTATAATATAAAATAATAATTAAAAGTACTAATTTTCAAATATTAGTAAGTTTAATAATGTTAAGTAATAAGGTTAAAAAATAGTAGTAATAATAATACTGTACTGTAATACGTACAGTTGATGATGATGATGACGGCGGTGGCTATACAATACCTAGAGGATACAAACACCATCCCCCACCAACAGAAAAGCTGCAGAATGAAGTCTAGAGGCACAAAAGACCACATCCTGATAGACAAAATGGTAATGAAGAATAGTAAGAGAAGGAGAACCAACCTAAGCATGGCATGGATTGACTATGAGAAAGCCTTCGACATGATACCGCACATGTGGCTAACAGAATGCCTGAAAATATATGGGGAAGAGGAAAACACCATCAGCTACTTCAAATGTACAATGCACAACTGGAGTACAGTACTTAGAAGCTCTGGGATAAAAATAGCTGAGGTTAACATCAGGAGATGGATCATTCAAGGCAACTCACTGTTCCCACTACTCTTCATAGTAGCGATGATTCCCATGACAAAAGTACTGCAGAAGATGGATGTAGGGTACCAGCTCAAGAAAGCAAGCAACAGAATTAACCCTCTGATGTTCAGGGACAACATCAAGCTGTATGGTAAGAGCATCAAGGAAATAGATACCCTAATAATTCAGATCAGTAAAAATTGTATCTGGGGACATCAGGATGGAGCTTGAATAGAAAAATGCTCCTGGTCAACATACAAAAAGGCAAAGTGACAAGGACTGAAGGGATAAAGCTACCATATGGGAAGAGCATCAAACACACAGATGAGACAGGATACAAATACCCGGGAATAATAGAAGAAGAGGATATAAAACACCAAGAGATGAAGGACACGATCAGGAAAGAATATACAGTGTGCAGAGACTTAAGGCGATACTCAAGTCAAAACTCAACGCTGAAACATGACGAAATCTATGAACATATAGGCAGTCCCAGTAATCAGGATACAGCACAGGAATAGTGGAGGGACGGAGGCTGAACTCCGCAGCATAAACCAGAAAACTAGGAAACACATGACAATACACAAAGCACTACACCCAAGAGTAAATACAGGCAGACTATACATAACATGAAAGGAAGGGGCGAGAGGTCTACTAAGCATAGAGGACTGCATCAGCATCGAGAGCAGAGCACTGGTGCAATATCTGAAAACCAGTGAAGACGAGTGGCTGAGAAGTGCATGGGAAGGACTGATAAAAGTAGACGAAGACCCAGAAACATACAGAGACAGGAGAATGAAAAACAGAACAGAGGAATGGCACAGCTACCAATGCACAGACAGTACATGAGACAGACTAAAGAACTGGCCAGCAGTGAAATATGGCAGTGCCCACAGATAGGAGAACTCAAGAAGGGAACAGCAGGAATGCTAAGAGCGGCACAAGATCAGGCCCTAAGAACAAGATATGTTCAAACAGCAGTGAATGGAAACATCTCACCCATATGCAGGAAGTGCAGTATGAAAGACTAGGCTATAAACCACATGGCAAGCTTTAATGTCCAGCGCTCGCACAGAACCAGTACAAAAAGAGGCATAATTCAGTAGCAAACACTGGAGCCTGTGCAAGAAACACCAGCTAGCTTGCAGTAATAAGTGATATGAACCTGAGGGAGTGATAGAAAACGATCAGGCAAAGATCCTCTGGTACTATGGTATCAGAACAGATAGGGTGATACACGCCAATAGACCAGATTTGACGCTAATTGACAAAATCAAGAAGAAAGTATCACTCACCGATGTCGTAATACCATGGGACACCAGAATAGATGAGAAGGAACGAGAAAAAATTTATAAGCATCAAGACCTGGAGATAGAAATAAGAAGGATATGGGATATGCCAGTGGAAATTGTACCCATAATCATAGGAACACTAGGCACTATCCCAAGATCCCTGAAAACAAACCTGGAAAAACTAGATGCTGAAGTAGCTCAAGGACTCATGCAGAAGAGTGTTCTGTTAGAAACAGCGCACATAGTGAGAAAATTGATGGACCTTAAGGGGGCAGGATGCAACCTGGAACCCCATACTATGAAAACCACCCAGTCCAATAGGATGACTGCGATAGACAATAATAATAATAATAATAATAATAATAATAATAATAATAATAATAATAATAATAAAATTAATGTTGATTAGAGACAATGATGATGAATTATTTGTGCAGTCCAATAAATGAAGATGAGGATATGACTGCACAGCAAAGCAGAGGAGTTACATCTCCTCTAAGGGTGCCTCTTCCCCTTCTTAGGGACTTGGGGAGGCACTTCTTTTGGCTCTTAGGGAGGCTTTGGAGGGTCCTTTTCATCCATTTGATAAATGAGGTGATAGGCAGGTGCTGTCACTGCTTCTTCATGCTGATGAGAGTGTGATTATAGGGTGCCATTGCCGCATCAAGGGCATGGAGTATTCCATATAAGGATCCCATGCCAAAATCGCCTCCTTCAGCTCCTTGGTCATCCTCATAAGTTGGGACAGACATTCCAAAGACAGGCCCTCATCCTCCTCCTCATCTGAACCTGGCATGTCTTCTTCCTCCCTGGCAGACTTCATCAGTTCTTCCAAATCCTGGTCCATTAGAGGGTCAGAGTGGGCATCAGTGAGGGTTCCTACTTCATCCTCGGTGATGTCATTGAAGCCTTCTCCACCAAGCATCCTTGCCAATACGACTGCCTTATCAATGGCTAAATGCTGAATTTCTTCAGGAGAGAAGCCCTATAATCGTGCACACACTTTGGCCACAACTTACTCTAGCAAGCATTCAGGGTCCCCTTCTTCATGTCTTTCAACAAATGGTCAATGACGATCAGACGTGGCAATCATGAATTTACGCCAGTAGTCCTTCAGCGTAAATTCACTGTCATTGTCCAGTGCTTGAAGAAGGTGGTCAAGGGAGTTCCGGGTGTAGAGTGCCTTGAAGGCATGGATCGTGTCCTGGTCCATAGGCTGGAGGAGAGAGGTGGTGTTGGCAGGGAAGAACTCGAGCTGGACTCCCCAGTAATAAAGATTGAGAAGGTGGCCACCAACATTATCCATAATCAGCAAAACCTTGAACTCCATGCCCAAGTCGTTGAGGTATTGCTTAGCTTGAGTGGTGAAGCTCTGAATGAACCAGTTAGATGTAAAGACTTTGGTGATCCAGGCCTGGGGTTGTGCATCCGAAACACAAGCAACAACCCCTTGTTCTTATTTTTGAGGGCCCTGGGGTTTGCAGCCTTGTAAATGAAGCCTGGTTTCAGCATGAAGCCAGCAGCATTGCCATAGATGGTAAGGGTAACCCTATCCTTCTGGGCCTTGAACACACAGAGGCTCTGGCTTTGTCCTCCATGAGGTATGTCTGGGAAGTCATCATCTTCCAGAACAAGCTTGTCTCGTCCATATTGAACACCTACTTGGATGATAGCCTTTGTCCCTGGTGATTTTCTGAAGGTCTTGGGATATTTCACGACCTCTTCCATGTCTGCTGATGCTGCTTCCCATGCAGAGAAACATTTTGAGTTGGAACCACCTCTGAAACTGGTGGAACCACCCCTTGCTGGCTTGAAAACCTTGAGGAGCTGATGATGGTCCTGCTTGTGGCTCTTCCTCCTCTTCTACTTCTTCTTCTTCTCCCTCCACAGGTTTGTCGAAGCCTAAGAAGTTTGCTTCCCCTGTGTCATTGCCTTCCTCTACATCACCACCTTCCCTAACAGTTGAAAACTGCTGGTACAGTTGTCGTGCCTTCTCGCGGATGATGTTGCCGTCGAGGGGGATGTTTCTCTTCCAGCAGTCCTTTATCCAGTATGCCAGTGCAGATTCCATCTTAACAATTGTTTTATCACGCACTGTATAAACTCTTTTTGCATTACCAAAGAAGCTAGCACTCATGGCCTTTCGTATCACCTTTTTCTCCTTGATGTAGTGTACAGTACTTTCGTTCATGCCAAAATGGCGGGCTGCTGCCGCATAACTGTTGCGTACTTTAACTTAACGAGAAGTTTTACCTTCTCCTCAAGCATTATGCCCTTCTGGCGCTTGGACAGTTTGCCAGAAGCCTTAGTAGGAGCAGGGCGTTTAGGAGGCATCTTAGGGCACGATTAAAAGATATACACAAAGATTAAAAACAACACACAAAGATACTCAAAGTACAGATATTAAGTGACATGGTCGAACAGCATGGGTCTACACAGTGAACTGGCAGAGATGCGGGCTCCCGCAGCCCATCTCTGTGAGACAGAGTCTTCGGGGGTAAAGCCAATCAGCTCCAAGGGTACAGCCAACGAGTGCCAAGGAAAATGAATGGCGCTCCTAGATTGGCTGCTTTGCAAACAAACAGCCAATAGTGCGTTGGGTAGCATTGTGCCTTGGGTATACAGCATCCCAAGATGCATTTTCTTTCGCTAAAGCTTTGCGGATTGCTTGGCTTGGGTAGAACATTTAAAAAGAAATAATTCATGTTACTGATATTTTGCTGCATTTGCATTAGTATACAGTGCTCCCCTTTTTAGGCAGGAATAGGTTCAGGAACCTACTGCGAAATGCAAAAATCCCCTCTAAAAATGCATGTAACTGGCTTATAGCTGCCAAATACTTTGTACCCATTAAACTAAAAAGCTTATAACTGCCTATTTTAACATTTCACTGCTTAATTGGATAGTTCAAACAAAAGTATACCATAAATCATCGTACTACAACAATTTGATATCGTTTCAAACAAAAATACACCCAAAATCATCATCCCTAAACACCCAAAAGAACATTACATACAGTACAGTACTGTCCTACTACTGGTACTCTTGAGTAGGCTATATATACCCCTAAAACGCTTATAATTGCCTATTTTAACAGTTCATCGCCAAAGTTGACAGTTCAAACAAAAATGTACAACAGCCTATCATCCCAGAACACCCTAATATCATTTCAAGGTCATGTTGCAATATTAAGTTTATACATATATTTTCCTGTGTTGTAAGATGATTTTGAAATGACATTTACTGTGCAGGTATGTATTTTAGGTTAGTACTACTGTATAGAATATATCTAAAATATGTGGGTAGTTTAGATCGATGGGACACGTACATACCTCCAAACAGAATGCTAGGTTTGGTAATTATGTCATGTTAGTATTTTCGTGGTTACGTACTTTATTTAACCACCAAATGGGCAACATAATAATACAGTCAACCCTCGTTAAGATGGACTAATTAGGGGCACCAGTGTGTCCTTCTTAGCTGATAGTCCCGTTTAACTGACGATATCTATATATATATACCTATAAATAGCTACAGTATAAATATACTGTATTTCATTATTTTTATAAAGAATATTAATAATAAACCAATGTAGAAACTTTTGAATTAAAGCTCATGGTAAAAGATGAAAAATGAAGAATAAAACATGGTCAAAATGATAGAATTCAGCTGCATATGTAGATGCCTAGGCCGAGACATGAACGCACAATTGTTAAGCAAAAAGAAGTGGAGTCCCTAAAATGAAAAGTAAGATCATGAAATGTAGATTACAGGTACGCAGAATGTTTCGGTGTTTGGAATTTCTCGGATTTCAGAACTGTGGGGTCAGGAGCATAATCAAACATCACTATTGCAGCAGAAACATTTTTTCCCTTTTTCATGTTTTCATTTTAGTTGTTTATTCATTATAGCTTATCTTTATTTATATTGATATACTGTTAAATGAATGTGAATAAAATAGTAGGACAATTAAGACCGTAAATTCACTAACACATTTTTTCAACAAAAACATTCCATAAAATGCAAATATATACATGATCAATATAATTATAATTCAGCTTGTGAATTTTAACGATAAGACCAGAAAATACATTTCATCATATCGATCTTGGAGAGGGTTGTTTTTATTCTTACTAAAGTCGTCATCAGAGCAAGGCTGGGGAGGGGAGGGGGGAGGGTGGTGGAGTGGGGAGAGTGGTAGGCTACGAGAATGAAAACAGGAGACAGGGGAAATGATTCACCCGCTCAACTGCACACACACACCACTCCAAGCATTATGAAACTTAGGAGGGTGGCCTACTACTAGGGGAGGGATGCGACCGAGCCTCAATGCCCGACTCCTGACTAGGCGAAGCCTAATAAAAGACCTAACCCAGTGTAGGCTAGGATAACGGAGGAGTGCGGAAGGGAGGAGGAAGGCAAACAGGAGAGAAATTTTGTGCCGAGAACCAACCGGGGCCGAGAAGAGGGGGCAAGAAGGCGACTAGCCTAGAGAGACACTCCCAAAGAACTCTATTCCCCAAAGGAAGGAAGAGAACTAAGGGCTCACTCTGCCCTCCAAAAACGACCCGGAGGAAACAGCAACCAAAACTCCTCAACCTGATAGATCCTCCGCGCCAAGGGCAAGAGGAAGGAAGCAAAACTAGCCTAGACCCCACTAAATAAACCATCACACACAAACATGGAATAAATAAAAATGTGCTCAACAGGTGCGTAGCCTACCTCGGTGAAGTGGTTAGATCTGAGGCTGCCGCTACCTGGGGGAGGTAAACAATGAATAAAAACAAATAGAGCACCATCGCCAAGAAAATAATACAAATAGCCTAATGTAGACTAAGTAATAACAAGGAACCCAGCCTGGGGGACCTGGACGGGCATCACCTAAATTAGGCCGACAGGCCAACAATATGTAATACTCGAAAAAGGGGAGGGGCCACCGCAGGAAACCCGCCAGGAGGAGAACCATGGGGCAATAAATAACATATAACGACAAGGAGACAACCCCAACAGAAAAGAACTGATGGGGTCGCCTCGGTCGACATGGCTGGCGGAGGGACGCCGTTTCATAATAAGTTCTCATAATTGTGAAAAGACGAGACCATTACAGCCAATATATTGAACAAAACCCCACAATAAGATGGTACTTAACTTGGAGATGGTAAAGCTGCTCGATGACATGATTAAAGATGAAAATATATCCAAAAGGGCACGAGCACACAAAAAAAGGAATGGTAGCGATCACGTGCTAGAAAATGGAATGAGGTAGGTGGCGCTGGTGTCGCCTAAGCTGGCGGGCGTTTGTGTGTGGGGGCTGTAACGCTCACCGCTCTCTTCTGGGGTTTTAACAGGAGAGATCTTTCAGTAAGACTCCAAAAAGTGATCCTTCACTCACCCTTCATTATACCGACATCTTCCTTGGAGAAGACGCCGATCTGGGGTAGTAACCCCAGCTTTTGAAAGCTCTTTTTTCTGGTATATCTAGCATTTTATACCTAGAAATTCGTGCTACAATGGAATTTCACCGGCTGACACGGGGCTGGACTCAGAAATAGATTTTTCCTTTGTCAAAATCCCTTTTTTATTCTTACTAAAGTCGTCATCAGTTTGTAGTCGTAAGTCTGAGGCGGTCCGGGAATAGGATTCGCAAGTGATGACACATCACCACAACAGACTGTTGTGGGATTTTTCATACCACTAAATTAAAGGTAAAATTAATGTTGAATTCTTGTTTTCTTGAAGAAGTAATTGCATAAAGCAAATTATTGAGTAATTTTTGCCATCAGCAGTCAAATAATCACAATCATGCAACGTTGATACTTAGTGCCGTCATGACATATGTCTATAAATAGAACAGAAGTATGGGGCTGTCATTGGCTAGCAGATCTCCATGGCAACCAGCCAACCAAGCAGGCTTTAGCAGTATTCTGTCTGAGAAAGAAAGTTCTGCTCAGAGAAGCTGACGATGACGTCAGTGCGTGTGTTTTGTGTACAATCTGTAGTTTTTAATAGTGTATGTATTTTACCTATTGCATGAAGAGTAGAATGAATTCTGTCTTCTTATTACTTTGAGTGCAAAATTGTTGGTTCAGAGGTTCTTCACCAACAAAATATTTTTTTTTTTTGCTCCACAAGATATTTACTATGCTGTGTTTACATACCTTTAAAACAAAATTCTTCTCTTTAATCTGTCGAGGATAGAATTACGCTGCATAGAGGGAACTGGCAGTTTTCTCTCTCACTTGTCATTTGCCACGTAAACACAAGTATTGTCTTCGTAAAGTGTACCTTTGTCATGTCTTTTCTTTCCTAAAGAACATACAAAATGTTGTACTGTAACTACTAGTCAGGCAGCAGATAGGTGAAACTGTTAATGCTCATTGATAGGTTAGAATAAAATACTTCCAACCCTTCCAGGCAATAGCGTTTCTTAATGATGGTACGTACTGTGCGCAAGTTGAATTGGGTACAAGTTAAAAGCATTTCAGTTTAGTACAGTATAAATACAGAACAGTATACAGGTATATATAAAAAATAAAAATATAAATGAGAAGTTTTTTATTTACCTTTGGTAAATAAAAAGAAAAACGGTACGTGACAAGTAGAGGAACAGTAACTATCTTAAATCATGGTCAAACATTACTTATTTTAAATCGGCTGACCCTCTTCAGTGACGGTCTTGTCCAATATCTGTAATAACGGGGTCTGGTTTAACGAGGGTCGACTGCAATAATAATAATAATATACTGTAATTAAAAAAAATTATGTATTTCCATAGTAAATTATGTGAAATTTTAAACAAACAAATACATATTCCCAATCTTTTCTAAAGCTCTGAAGTGAGGGGGGAGATTGAACCTGTCATATATGTCAAATATCTGACTGTGACGGTCAGGTCAGATATTTGACATATATAACAGGTCCATCCTCCCCCCCTCATTTCAGAGCTTTGGAAGAGATTGGGAATATGTATTTTTTTTTTTTAGAATTTCACATAATTTACTATAAATTTTTTTATTACAGTATATTATTATTATTATTATTATTATTATTATTATTATTATTATTATTATTATTATTATTATTATTATTATTATTATTTGTTTTTTATTTATTTGTTTATTTTATTTTTGTTCTATCACAGTCATCCTATTCAACTAGGTGGTTTTTATAGTGTGGTGTTCCAGTTGCACCCTGCCTCCTTAGGAGTCCATCACTTTTCTCACTATGTGCATTGTTTCTAGTAGCATTTTTCTGCATGAGTCCTGGAGCTACTTCAGCATCTAGTTTTTCCAGCTTCCTTTTCAGGGATCTTGGGATTATGCCTAGTGTTCCTATGATTATGGGTACAATCTCCACTGGCATGTTCCATATCCTTCTTATTTCGATTTTCAGGTCCTGATACTTACCAATTTTCTCATTCTTTCTCATATACACTGGTGTCCCATGGTATTGCGACACCAGTGAGTGATACTTTCTTCTTGATTTTGTCAAGGAATATCATGTCTGGTCTATTGGCACGTATCACCCCATCTGTTCTGATACCATAGTACCAGAGGATCTTTGCCTGATTGTTTTCTATCACTCCCTCAGGTTGGTGTTCGCACCACTTATTACTGCAAGCTAGCTGGTGTTTCTTGCGCTGGCTCCATTGGTGGGCTTTTGCTAGTGAATCATGCCTCTTTTTGTACTGGTTCTGTGCAAGTGTTGGACATTCGCTTGCTATATGGTTTATAGTCTCGTCTTTCATATTGCACTTCCTGCATATGGGTGAGATGTTGTTTCCATCTGTTGTTCTTTGGATATCTGGTTCTTAGGGCCTGATCTTGTGCCACTTAGTATTCCCCATTTGTTTCCTTCTTGAGTTCTCTCTGTAGCCATTGCCATGTTTCATAGTTGGTTGATTCTTTTTAGTCTGTCTCATGTACTGTCCCTGTTCATATACTGTGCATTGGTTTGCTGTGCCATTCCTCCTCTCTTCTGTTTTGCATTCTCCTGTCTCTGTATATTTCTGGGTCTTCGTCTACTTTTATCAGTCCTTCTTCTCGTGCACTCCTTAGCCACTCATCTTCACTGGTTTTCAGATATTGCCCCAGTGCTCTGCCCTTGATGCTAACGCAGTCCTATAGTTATGCTTAGTAGCCCTCTACCCCCCTTCCTTTCGTGTTATGTATAGTCTGTCTGTATTTGCTCTTGGATGTAGTGCTTTGTGTATTGTCATGTGTTTCCTAGTTTTCTGGTCTATGCTGCGGAGTTCAACCTTCGTCCACTCGACTACTCCTGTGCTGTATCTGATTACTGGTACTGCCTATGTGTTTATGGCTTTTGTCATGTTTCTGGGATTGAGTTTTGACTTGAGTATCGCCTTAAGTCTCTGCATATATTTTTTCCTGATCGTGTCCTTCATCTCTTGGTGTTTTATATCCTCTCCTTCCGTTATTCCCAGGTATTTGTATCCTGTCTCATCTATAAGTTTTGTGCTATTCCCGTCTGGTAGCTTTGTCCCTTCAGTCCTTGTCACTTTGCCTTTTTGTATGTTGACCAAGGAGCATTTTTCTATTCCAAGCTCCATCCTGATGTCCCCAGATACAATCCTTACAGTCTGGATTAGTGTATCTATTTCTTTGATGCTCTTTTCACCATACAGCTTGATGTCATCCATTAACATCAGGTGGTTAATTCTGTTGCTACCTTTCTTGAGTTGGTACCCTGTTCATCCATCTTCTACAATACTTTTTGTCATGGGAATCATGGCTACTACTTCTTAGTGGGACAGTGAGTTGCCTTGAAAGATCCATCTCCTGATGTTAACCTGTATTTTTAAGGAAGCTGATAGCTCTTTGTTGGACAAGTCGGTAGAGTTGTGGCCTATCACTCTTTAGGCCTGAGTTCGAGTCTCCTTTATATTCAGCTGATGAATAGTTAGAGGAATTTATTTCTGGTTCCATAGAAATTCATTTCTCTTTATAATGTGGTCTCGCCTCTTCCACAATAAGCTTGTAGGTCCCTTGCTAAGTGGAGCCAGTTGGTTCTTTTATATTCCACATAAAATAAGTCTAATCCTTTCCAGTTCCCTGTTTGAGAGCTGTTAATTTCAGTGGTCTGCAACTTATACTTCTTTCTGTTGTGGAAGCTGATGGTGTTTTCCTATATTCCCCATATATTTTGAGGCATTCTATTAGCCTCTTTCTGTGTGGAGTACCTTTTTCCTCTGTTTATTTCTTGTAGTCAGTCCATGCCATGCCTGGTTGGTTCTCCTTCTCTTACTATTCTTCATTACCATTTTGTCTATTAGAGCTGGTCTTTTGTTTGCCCTGTTATTTCCATCTGCAGCCTTTCTGTTGGTGGGGATGGTGTTTTTATCCTCTTGGTCAGGCAGTCCCTGTTCTGTTTGAGGGGTTGTTTCCTTTCCAGTTCCTCATTTCTGTTGTGGAGAGCCAGCTTACAATGTTCCTTACTTGGTCTGCAAATATGTTTATCAGGGGTGTTAAATTAGTTTCTTTCTGTTTAGCGAGCATTTTCTTTATGTTCCGACTTGGTCTGCCAGCCTCTGTTCTGTTCCGACGGAAGAAATATGGCTCCAAAACGGCAGAATAATCATAATTTGAGGTTTTTTATGAAAAACTCAATAAAAATGCAGTTTACATTGTTTTCAATGCTGTTGTTAAAAGCCAGCTCTTTTTCTTATGGTTTTTCCTTATTTTCGACCAGCCTTTTCTGTTTGAGGGTGATTTTCTTTAGTTGACCTCTCTTTCTGTTGTGAACCCAGTCTTTTCTTTATGTTCCTTACTTGGTTGTATAGCCTTTCACTGATGATACCTGTTTCTTTAAGTTCCACACTATTGGTAGGTTGGTGATAGGCCTGTTAGTTATTTGCTAGTTTTCTTTGTTCTTGTCTTTCTGTACTAATGATGTTCTCCTGTTTGGTCATCCATTTGGGTTTCTGTTGTGGTGGTTTGTGATACAATGCTGGAGTTGTTAGCTGTTCTGTTTGAGTGGATATAGGGCCTTGAAATTTTTGAGCCAGTATCCATGGACTTCATCTGTTCTGTTTGGGCTTTTCAGTTCCAGTTGGGCATTTTCTTTAGTTGGTCTGACTGTGCCTCTGTTCTGTGATCTCTGTGAATCTTTTCTGTTTTATTCTCCCCATTTCTTCTGCCTTGACTTCCTGAAGCCATGTTGCATGTTTGTTGTGTGAGACCAGATTGCTCCAGATGTTTTCCCAGTGTTTGTTTGACTTGGTTCTCTTCCAGTTCATCAGTTGAATTTCTTGGTGGTGTCTTCCCTCTTAGTTGAAAATGCAAGATTTTTAACCAGTTGGTTCTCTAATTTTAATCAAGTAATTCTTTTCATGTTCTTACTTGTTCAAGAATACTAAAATTCTGTTTGATGTTAAATCTAAGTTCCTTCAAAAACTCTTTTACTATAAAACACTTGGTCTGCCAGGTCCTCTGTTCTGTTTGACGGGGAAAAACTCTTTCCAGTTCTTAAAATTACTTTGTGGAGAGCCAAGGTCTTTTTCTTTATACATGAAATCTGCCAGCAGGTTCAAGGGTGTTGTTTCACAAGTTCCTCTTTCTGTTGTGGAGAGCCAGTTCTTTTTCTTTATATTCCTTACTTGGTCTGCTTAGGCTAAACAGTTCCTCTCTTTCTGTTGTGGAGAAGACTAATGAAAATTAATATATACACATAGTTCCTCTCTTTGGGCCAAATGGAAAACAGTTCCAGTACCCTCTTTCTGTTAGAGAAAAACAATTATGGATGTCAGATTACACTTTCCTCCATCTGTAGATACAAGATACATCAATTTGAGGGGTCAGGCAGTTTCCATTCCTAACTTTCTGGAGAATAAGCCAGAGAAGTTCCTTATGGTCTGCAGGCCTCTGTTCTGTTTGAGGGGTCTTTCCAGTTCCTTTTCTGGATAAGTTATGTTCCTGATTATTTGTTCTGTTTGGGGAGAGTTCCTACACTTTCTGTTATGGAGAGCCATTGTTTTTCTTCTTTATTTCCTTACTTGGTCTGCCAGCCTCTGTTCTGTTTGAGGTGGCGTTCTTTCCAGTTCACTTCTGTTGTGAGAGGTGATTTTCTTTATATTCCTTATATGGTCTAGATAACCTCTGTTCTGTTTGAGGGGTGTATGAAAGTTCCTCTCTTTCTGTTGTGGAGAGCAAGTTCTTTTTCTTTATGTATCATGAACTCTGCCAGCCTCTGTTCTGTTTGAGCCTGTGTTATTTCTCTTTCCAGTTCCTTGTTGCCAGCTCTTTTTCTTTATAGCTATTCAGAGAAAGCCAGTTCTGTTTGAGGGTTTTTTCTTTTCATTCCCTGATAAAAGAGCCAGTCTGACCAGTCTGCTAGCTCTGTTCTGTTTGAAAAGGTGTTATTTTTTTCCAGTTCCTAAACTCTTTCTGTTGTGAGAGCCAGTTCTTTTTCAAGGATATTCCACTTGGTCTGCTGCCTGGTTCTGTTTGAGGGGGTGTTATTTCTCTTTCCAATCTAGTTCCTCTTTCTGTTGTGGAGAGCCAGTTCTTTTTCTTTATATTCACTTTATGTTCTTAGTTGAGTCTGCCAGCCTCTGTTCTGTTTGAAGGGTGTTATTTCTCTTCCAGTTCCTCTCTTTCTGTTGTGGAGAGCAATGAGCTCTTTTCTTTATGTTCCTTACTTGGTCATTGCCAACCACTGTTCTGTTTGAGGGGTGTTATTTCTCTTTCCAGTTCCTCTGCTTCTGGGGATGAGCCAGTTCTTTTTCTTTATGTTCTGTTTACTTGGTCTGATTTTTGTTCTGTTTGAATACTTTCTTCAGTTCCTCTTGACTGTCTGTTCTGTTTGTGGAGCCAGGCCTTTTTCTCAAACATTCCTTACTTGGTCTGCTCCTAGCCTCTGTTCTGTTTGATGATTTTCTCTTTCAGTTCCTTTTTCTGTTGTGGGAGGCAGTAATTTTTTTATGCTGAGCCTCTGTTCTGTTTGAGGGGTGTTATTTCTCCAGAATCCTTTTATCTGATTCTAAAAACAGAGTGTTGACAGGGTTGTGTTTTTATGTTCCTTTTTGGTCTGCCAGCCTCTGTTCTGTTTGAAAGTGTTATTTCTCTTTCCAGTTCCTGAATTTCTGTTGTGGAGAGCCAGTCTTTTTTTTTATATGTCTTACTTGGTCAGAATGGGCCTTGTTCTGTTTGAGGGGTGTTATTTCTCCCAGTTCCTGAAGTTATGGAGAACCAGTTCTTTTTTTTATATTCCACTTGGTCTACTAGGGCTGGTTCTGTTTGTCCTGGTGTTGTTAATACTTTCCAGTTCCTAAATTTCTGTTGTGGAGAACCAGATAAATCTTTATGTTCAATTGGTCTGCCAGCCTCTGTCTGTTTGAGGGGTGTTATTTCTCTTTCCAGTTCCTGAGGGTCTGTTGGTGGAGAGCCAGCTCTTTTCTTTATATTCCTTACTTGGTCTGCCAGCCTCTGTTCTGTTTGAGGGTGTTATTTCTCTTTCCAGTTCCATTTGAAAGATTCTGTCCAGGGACCAGTTCCGTTTCCAACGGTCTCCTTAGTCCTGGACAGGGTTTGAGAATTGTTCCACCACTGCCAGCCTCTGTTCTGTTTGGTGGGGTGTTATTTCTCCAGCCAGTTCCTTGTTTTTCTGTTGTGGAGAGAAGATAGCTTTATATTCCATTACTTGGTCTTACCAGCCTCTGTTCTGTTTGAGGGTTGTTTTCTCTTTCCAGTTCCTCTCTTTCTGTTGATGCAATGAAGTTCTTTTCTTTATGTTCCTTACTTGGTCTGCCAGCCTGATTTGAATTTCTCTTCCAGTTCCTCTCTTTCTGTTGGGAGAGCCAGATCTTTTTCAGATATTCCTTACTTGGTCTGCCAGCCTCTGTTCTGTTTGAGGGGTGTTATTTTCCAGTTCCTCTTTTCATTGTGGACCAGTTCCTTGTTCCTTTCTGTTTTGTTTGAGAGCCAGTTCCTCTCTTTCTGTTTGGAGAGCCAGCTCTTTTTCTTTATGTTCCTACTTGGTCTAAGCCTCTGTTCTGTTTGAGGGGTGATTTTGAGTTCCTCTCTTTCTGTTTTGGAGAGCCAGTCTTTTTCTTTATATTCCAAGGTCTGCTTGCCTTGTTCTGTTTGAGGGTGTTATTTCTCTTTCCAGTTCCTCTCTTTCTGTTGTGGAGAGCCAGACCTTTTCTTTTATATTCTTACTTGGTCTGCCAGCCTCTGTTCTGTTTGATGGTCTTTTAATTTGGCTTTCAAGAGCAGTTCTCTGTCTGAGGCAAATCTGTTTGAGAGACCAGTTCTCTTTTTTGGGATCATGGATGTCTTTTTTTATGTTCTCTTGGTCTGCCAGCCTCTCTGTTCTGTTTGGAGGGGTGTTAGAGTTCCTAACTTTCTGTGTGGGAGAGCCAGATCTTTTTCTTTATACCCAGCCACTTGGTCTGGACTCTCTGTTCTGTTTGAGGGGGTTATTCTCTGTTCAGTTCCTCTCTTTCTGTTACTGGAGGAGCCAGATGACTTTTCTTTATGACACTTAACAGTTGGTCTGCCAGCCTCTGTTCTGTTTGAGGGGTGTTGTTTCTCTTTCCAGTTCCTATTCTTTCTGTTGGGAGAGCCAGCTGCTTTTCTTTATTATGTCCTTACTTGGTCTGCCAGCCTCTGTTCTGTTTGAGGGGGTGTTATTTCTCTTTCCAGTTCCTCTGATTCCCTGTTGTGGAGAGCCAGCTCTTTTTCTTTATATTCCTTACTTGGTCTGCCAGCCTCTGTTCTGTTCTGAAAGGGGTGTTGTTTCTCTTTCCAGTTCCTCTCTTTCTGTTGTGGAGAGCCAGTTCTTTTTCTGATATTCCTTACTTGGTCTGCCAGCTTGTTCTGTTTGAGGGGTGTTAGTTCCTCTCTTTCTGTTGTGGAGAGCAGATCCAGGATCACTCTTTGTTCTGCTTGAGGGTGTTGTTTCTCTTTCCAGTTCCTCTCTTTCTGTTGAGTTTTTTTCTTTATACAGTTGAATAACCTGCCTTGTTCTGTTTGAGGTGTTGTTTCTTTTCCAGTTCCTCGTTTGTTGAGAGCAATTCTTTTATTAATCCTGTAGGATTGATCTGTAGGTGGCTGTTTGAAACCTGTTCCTCTTTTCTGAGGAGAGGTTCTTTTTCTTTTATTTCCTTACTTGCTCCACCTCTGTCCCTTTGACACAATGTTGTCTTTCCAGTTCCCAAGTTATGAAGAGTCCATTGGTCCTTTATATTCAATACAGGTCTGCCAGCCTCTGTTCTGTTTGTGGGAGGGGTGTTGGTTTATTCCAGTTCCTCTCTTTCTGTATGGAGAGCCAGTTCTTTGGGTGAGTTCTGTTTGCCTTTCTTCCTATCTTTCTGTTGGGGACTTTGCCTCTTCCTCCCTCTGTTCTGTTTGAGGGGTGTTGTTTCCCTTTCCAGTTCCTCTCTTTCTGTTGTGGAGAGCCAGCTCTTTTTCTTTATATTCCTTACTGGTCTGCCAACCTCTGTTCTGTTTGAGGGTGTTGTTTCTCTTTCCAGTTCCTCTCTTTCTGTTGTGGAGAGCCAGCTCTTTTTCTTTATATTCTTACTTGGTCTGATGGCCTCTGTTCTGTTTGAGGGGTTGTTTTTCTCTTCCAGTTCCTATATCGATTGTTGGGGAGCTTGTTCCTCTTTTTCTTTATGTTCCCAGCCTGGTCTGCCAGCCTCTGTTCTGTTTGAGCCTGTTGTTTCTCTTTCAGTTCCTCTCTTTCTGTTAAGAGAGCCAGCTCTTTTTCTTTATGTTCGAGCTTACTTGGTCTGCCAGCCTCTGTTCTGTTTGAGGGCAAAGTTGAACTTTTCTCTTTCAGTTCCTCTCTTTCTGTTATGAGAGCCAGCTCTTTTTCTTTATATTCCTTACTTGGTCTGCCAGCCTCTGTTCTGTTTGAAAAAGGTGTTGTTTCTCTTTCCAGTTCCTCTCTTTCTGTTGTGGAGAGCCAGCTCTTTTTCTTTATAACCTTACTTGGTCTGCTCAGCCTCTGTTCTGTTTGAGGGGTGTTGTTTCTCTTTCCAGTTCACTCTTTCTGTTATGGAGAGCCAGAGGGGTCCATATTCCTTACTTGGTCTGAAAGTGGACTGTTTGAGGGGTGTTTTTTCTTATTTCTCACCAGTTCCTCATTACTTCCTGGGAATACCAGGGAAGTTTTCTTTATTTCCCTTAATTGTCTGTAAGCCTCTGTTCTGTTTGAGGGGTGTTAGCCAGAGCAACTTTTTATATCCAAGCAAGGGTGGGAAGTTCTTCTTTCCCAGGGCTTTTCATCCTTAAATTGCCCTGAAAGCCTCTGTTCTGTTTGAGGGGTGTTGTTTCTCTTTCCAGTTCTCTCTTTCTCTGTTGTGGAGAGCCAGCTCTTTTCCCTATGTTCCTTACTTGGTCTGCCAGCCTCTGTTCTGTTTGAGGGTGTTATTTCTCTTTCAGCTTCTTCTGTGAGTTCCTCACGAAGCCTGGATAAGGAGGGCAGAGATCCTCCTTTCTTTATACTCCACTTTGGTCTGCCAGCCTCTGTTCTGTTTGACCCTCAACTGTTATTTCTCCCAGTTCCTCTTGGATGTTGTGGAGAGCCAGCTCTTTTACCGATGTTCGAACTTGGTCTGCCAGCCTCTGTTCTGTTTGAGGGGTGTTATTTCTCTTTCCAGTTCCTCTCTTTCTGTTGTGGAGAGCCAGCCTTTTCTTTATGTTCTTTCATAACTGGCAAACTGTATCTGTTTGATTTGTTTCTTCTTTCCAGTTCCTCCGTTCTGTTTGTAAAGTTCTTTTTCATGTTCCTTACTTGGTCTGCCAGCCTCTGTTCTGTTTGAGGGGTTGGTTTTCTTTCCAGTTCCTCTCTTTCTGTTGCCGGAGGAACTAGAGTTGCTTTTTCTGTTATATTCCTTTACTTGGTCTGCCAGCCTCTGTTCTGTTTGAGAAGTGTTATTTCTCTTTCCAGTTCCTATCTTTCTGTTGGAGAGCCAGCTCTTTTTCTTTATTCCATGAAGTCTTCAACTTCAACTTGGGATCTGAGCCTCTGTTCTGTTTTGAGGAAGACTTCTACAAAACCTGCAAATGAAGATACTGATGAAGCAGTTCTTTTTCTTTATATTCCCAACATCCTCTCTGTTCTGTTTGACTTACCACCTGGTCCAGTTCCTCTTCATTGGTTCCAGGTTGAGAGAGGTCAGTTTCTTTTCCTGTTATGACTCGAGCATACAGGTCTGCCAGCCTCTGTGTTTGAGGGGTGTTATTTCTCTTTCCAGTTCCTATCTTTCTGTTGTGGAGAGCCAGTTCTTTTCTTTATGGATTTGGTCTGCCAGCCTCTGTTCTGTTTGAGGGGTGTTATTTCTCTTTCCAGTTCCTCTCTTTCTGTTGTGGAGAGCCAGCTCTTTTTCTTTATATTCCTTACTTGGTCTGCCAGCCTCTGTTCTGTTTGAGGGGTGTTATTTCTCTTTCCAGTTCCTATCTTTCTGGAGGGTGGAGAGCCAGACTTCTTTTCTTTATATTCCTTACTTGGTCTGCAGCAATTTCTGTTTGAGGGTGTTGCCTCTTTCCAGTTCCTTTAAACAATATACTGTTATGAGAGAGCATTTTTCTTTATGTTCCTTACTTGGTCTGCCAGCCTCTGTTCTGTTTGAGGGAGAGTTAAGCAAACTTCCAGTTCCTATCTTTCTGGAGCCAAACAACCAGCCTCTTTTCAAGTTTTATATTTTCCAGCGTACTTGGTCCGGCCAGCCTCTGTTCTGTTTGAGGGGTGTTGTTTCTCTTTCCAGTTCCTATCTTTCTGTTGTGAGAGCCAGCTCTTTTCTTTTATATTCCACTTGTTGAAGCCTCTGTTCTGTTTGAGGGTGTTATTTCTCTTCCAGTTCCTATCTTTCTGTTGTGTGAGAGCCAGCTCTTTTCTTTATATTCTTACTTGGTCTGCCAGCCTCTGTTCTGTTTGAGGGTGTGTTGTTTCTCTTTTTCCAGTTCTTCTATCTTTCTGTTGTGGAGAAGAACCAGATAAACTGGGCCAATAAGCTCTTAAATTCACAGAGTGGAAGGTAAGGTTCTGTTTGAGGGGTGTTACCCTCTTGAGTTCCTCCTTTCTGTTGAAGGAACGAGAAACCAGGAACTAACTTCTAAGGGCTGCCAGAAAAATACTGTTCTGTTTGAGCCCCCTTTCTCTTTCCAGTTCCTCTCTTTCTGTTGTGGAGATAAAATAAATAAAGGTCTGCGAACCTCTGTTCTGTTTGAGATGTTAACAGTTTATCTTTCTGTTGTGGAATTAATGAAAATTAAAAACAAAAATAAAAATAATAATCTTTCTGTTGTGGAACAATAATAATAATAATAACAAGTGATGGTTAATTCTCTTTCCAGTTCCTACCTGAGGGAGCCAGCTCTTTTTCTTTATGATGTAAAAACTTGGTCTGCTTACCTCTGTTCTGAGAAACAAGACGGGTGTTAAAGTGCTTTCCAGTTCCTCTCTTTCTGTTGTGGAGAGCCAGCTCAATTACATTTACCCTGTTCCTACTTGGTCTGCCAGCCTCTGTTCTGTTTGAGGGGTATGGGATAGTTCCTATCTTTCTGTTGTGGAGGCCAGTTTTTCTTTATTTCAAACTGCCACCAACCTGTTTGACCACAGCTGGAGTTCTAGGACGTTGGGAGAGAGCAGAATCTTTTTTTATAGGAAGAGTCCCTGAACCGGAGAAAACGCTGTTTGAGGGGTGTTGTTTCTCTTTCCAGTTCCAAGGCTGGGGTGAGAGGGGAGAGAATGTTCCTTACTTGGCTGCCAGCCTGGAAGGGAACTGTTTGACAGGGTGAAACATCTCTTTCCAGTTCCTATCTTTCTGTTGTCCTTTTTCCCATGAACTTGGAAGGTCTGTAGCCTCTGTTCTGTTTGAGGGGTGTTACTCTTTCCAGTTCCTATCTTTCTGTTGCGAGAGCCAGCTCTTTTTCCTTATATTCCTTACTTGGTCTGCTAACCTCTGTTCTGTTTGAAAGAGGAAGTTGTTTCTCTTTTCCAGTTCCAAAGGGAGGAAGCAACAGGGAGAGAAATTTTCTTTATGAGCCAACCGGGATCGAGAAGGTTCTGTTTGAGGCGACTTATTTCCTTTCCAGTTCACATCCAAAGAACCAGCCTCCCCCAAATGGAGGAAGAGAACTGTTTGAGGGTGTTACTTCTCTTTTGCAGTTCCTAAAACGACACCGGAGAAACAGCAACCAAAACCTCAACCTGATCTCTGCAGCCTCTGGCAAGGATGGGGTGTTGTTTCTCCACAAAATACCATTCACATAACAATTAAAATCAAAATATGTTTAATAGGAGCGTAGCTCCTTTTTTTATGTTCCTTACTTGGCAGATTGGCTGCCAGCCTCTGTTCTGAGGTGAAACAACAAAACTTAAAACAATTAAAATAAATAAATATACTAAAAATAAAAGGAGAGCACCATCTTCAAGCATAAAATAATAGCTTACTTGAGACCAAAATAAAAAAAGGAACCCAACCTGGGGATATCTGTTTGGAGGGTTGTTATTTTCTTGACAGGGCATCACCTAATAAAGGCCGAGAGGCCGATGAAATATAATTTGTGGAGAGCCAAACCAAAAGGGAGGGGAGCCACTGTTTGAAGGAACCACCAGGAAGGGAACCAAGGGGTTAAAATCTATCTATAACGACGAGAGACAACTCTTTCCAGTTCCTCTCTTTCTGAACAGAAGGAGTCTGCCAGCCTCGACATGGCTGGCGGGGACGCTGTTATTTCATAATAAGACCTCAATATTTATGAAAATACAGACCAAAACAGCCAATAAAACAGAACAAAAACCCCACAAGAAGATGGTTCTGATGGAAAAGGTGTTGATGCCATTAGATGTAGAAAATAATCCAAATAAGAGGACGAGCACACAAAAGAAACGAATTTGTCACGTGCTAGAAAATGGAATGAGGTGGGTGGCGCTTCCAGTCGCCTATCCTGGCGGGTGTTGAGTGTAGGAGCTGTAACTCTCACCGCTCTTTTCCGGGGTTTTGATAAGGAGAGATCTTTCTGTTTTCCGTGGTAGTGGTATTTCACTCACCTTCTTTATACCGACGTCTTCCTGAAGACGCCAGACTGGGGGTAGTAACCTGTTTAGCTTTCCTGAAAGCTCTTTTCTCTGGTATATCTAGCATTGTTATACCTAGAAATTCGTGCTGGAATGGAATTTCACCGCTGACACGGGACCTTCTCAGAAATAGATTTTTCCTCTGTCAAAATCCCTTTTCTGGTTGGTTCCAAAGAGTTTGTTCTGTTGGTTTCCTTTATTCCTGTTCATGTACCATTGGATCTTATGTGCTTTGGCTTTAAGCCTCTGTTTTATGTCTTCTGTTGTGTTGTATAGTCCCTTCTCCTATACTTTGTATTTCTCATTCAGTTCCTCTCTTGTTTTCTTGTTTCTTAGCCTCTTTCCTGCCATCTCTTTCAGTTTACTCGAGTCAAATCTTTTCCAAGGCGGTTGCTGTTTTGGTTTCTGTTGGGTTGGTTGTGATGGTCATGTTGGTGTTTGCATCCCATAAGTTCTTATGAGTCTGTTGGTGAGTCTTGCTCCTGCATATGCCAGATTATTTGTTTCTGTGATACTGGTGGTGTGTATTAGTCTCATTATTTCATTAACTTCACTTGTTTTTTTCCCTTAGTTTCTCTGTTATAGGCTTTCATGGAGGGGATCTTTGTTCTTTCTCCAGATACAGAAAGAACATTCAGATCTCTCTGTTACATCCTCGCTGTTTCCTCGTGTGTTGTTGTTTGGTAGCCCATCATTCCTGTCGTTTTCTGTGTCATCGTCTCTTAATTTGTCTTCTTGTCCTTTGTTGCTGGGTGTTGTTTCTCTTTCCAGTTCCCCTCTTTCTGTTGTGGAGAGCCAGTTCTTTTTCTTTATGTTCCTTACTTGGCCCACTAGCCTCTGTTCTGTTTGAGAGGTGTTATTTCTCACATTCCAGATGTTGACCATTCTTCTTCTGTATCCTCTTTCTGTCTGGTTGCTTCTGATGCAGCATCTCCATATTTCCTTATTTTCTTCTCTCGTCCATTTCCTCTTCTGGTTTGCCTCTGTAGCTCCAGTCTCTGGTTGCTGGTTATTGTCGTTAAGGTGGTCAGTTGTTGGATGACGACCTCCAAGTCCCCCGTCGATTGGGTTGTATACCTGGCTGCCGGACGAAGCTCCTCTGTTACCAGAGGTTCCATTTACATCGTTGTCGTTTATTCTTTCATCTCTTTCCATCTTTGTTGAGTTTTGCTATTTAACCCATAGCTGGACCCTACCCCATCGGGAATAGGTACTCATTTACAGCTGAGTAGACTGAGGAAATTATGGTAAAGATCCTTTCCCAAGGAATCAACGCCCAGGAGAGTGGTCACCCATCCAACGACTGACCAGCCCCAATGTTGCTTAACTAGTCCATCGATGAGCTAAACCACTCTGTCACGGCGCCCCTTTATTATTATTGTAGTTATTATTGTTATTATTATTGTTATTATTATTATTATTATTATTATTATTATTTGGAAATTAGTACGTATTATTAGGTAAATCATTTATTTATCATACAAACATGGTTATTCCTCACCATCTCCCATAAATTTATTAAAAAATTCTTGTGCCGTCATTCTCTCTCTCTCTCTCTCTCTCTCTCTCTCTCTCTCTCTCTCTCTCTTGGTATTCATATATTTTAATGAAAAATACAGTAATTAGTGAATGCACAGTGTTGCTCTACAACAGAAAGTGAGTTAGCGATAATTTTAGAGTTACAGCCCAAAGAAAATCCAGAAATTAGTGAAATTGCCTCCACGGACAAGTGAATGGTGTGTGAAGCTGCTGAAGCTGAAACTGACAAAATCACATGTAAATTAGATATTCCTATTAATGGTACCCAAAGGTAATTCATAAGTAAACAGAGCACCAAGATTTGTCTTCCTAACTTATGAAATTTCTAAACATTTCTTTAATATTTACCAATTATATTCTTTTCATTACAGACAGAATTACTTTTCTCTTGTGTCTCATGTCGTTTTAATGTTTCTTTCTTCCCAAAGGTTTTCTTGAAATATTTGATAGATGCGGATTGGTCTGTGTCTGCTGGAAACTGGATGTGGGTGAGCTCATCGGCTTTTGAACGACAGCTAGACTGTTCCACTTGCATCTGCCCTGTTAATTATGGAAGGAGAGTAGAACCAACAGGAGACTACATAAGGTAAAAATTACAATTTTTCCCTGAAGTATTTAAAAAATAGGAGATTGTTCTAAAAACAAAATCTCTCATTAATTCAAACATACATGTTTACTTATTATGCTCCCTCCTGCTCTCTCAGCAGCTTCTCAGACACATTCCAAAAAAAAAAAAAATTGAAAAGAACTCTTCATCTGGTAGGTATCCTTTTGGTTAGTGCCTCTGGTGGTAGTAGTGGCAGTTGACTCATTTCCTGGCTTGGCCACACTTACTGCAAATGTTGGATGGAGAGGATGGGCAATTTTTATTATGTAAACCGATGGGTTTGTATTCAAAATCAGATTTTGTTGCAGAAAAATTGTGTGTGTAACACAACCCCATCAATTTACATTTTCTTGAGTAGCGATTTAGGTGGGAAGGACTTTGTTTCAAGAAAATAATTGAGCCAGGATGTAGATTTAGGAAACGTTCTAGAGTTAGTGAGGACAGGAAATTAGGAGGTCTTCATACTAGCAAGGGATCAAGAGTAGAACTATAACCTTGTAGTGCAGCAGTGCTAGATATTTTTAAAAATGTCGGAGAATGAAAATGAAAGTAAGTTATGATGACCTCGTGAACAAGGCTTGGGAGCCAATACCCAAACAAGAAGAAGCTGAGGTTGTGTGTTTTGAGAATGATTGGGAGCTGGTTGTGGACATCACAAGGCTTGTCAGCGTAAAAAAAAACATTACACTAGCACCTCAACTTTACACTAGCACCTCAACTTACCGCCGAATGCGCTGTCAAGTCTGGCAAAAAAAAAAAAAAAAAAAAATTGTATACTTGTGTTTTTTTGCACATGAAGTATGCGTGGTTATTGTCTCTCATATGTTAAAGGTTCCAAACACATTGTACAGCGTAGTTTTGGATTAATGCTTAAAAAGTAATTGTTTATAAGGGAATACAAACACTCCACCTTTCATATATGGGGTCCTCCTTCTGCGTATGTGCTTGTGGCTTTTTACTGACTGAGAAATTAAAAGAATAATGCAGGCAGGCCTAGGGCATAATGCCCTTGTCTCACCAATACACTTGCCATTGTTTTTTTGGCTGTGCTTGCGTAGGTTTGTCACCATTTGTGGTATGTTGACCCCCATGTTTGCGGGACTTACGTTCCACAACCACCAGTGAATGCCGAAAATCTGTGATATATTGGAACTTCCCTCTAAAAAGGCTTATAACTGCCTGTTGTAATAGTTCAAACACCAAATATACTTTAAACTATCATCCTAAAACACTTTAATATTTTAATATTTCAATATCACTTCAGTATTTGAATATCATTTCAGTATCACTTTAATATTTCAATATCACTTTAATATCATTTCAGTATCATTTGTGAGCAGTGTAGCTGTAGGTGCTACAACGAGGTGAGAAAACTGGCTTAGGGAGCTGTAGCCACCGGGAGGGTTCACTATAAGGAGGGGAGAAAACCGGTTTACAGTATTACCAGCGCAAAGCTTGAGAACCCGTTTCTTTCCACAGGCTTACATAAGTCTCTCTTTCTCTGTCTCGGAGTTAAGAAATATTTAAATATGCATTGAGAAAAAATACATTTGATTGATATTTTGCTGTCTTTACGTTAATATTATTTGAGAATTAGTGAATAGTCTTTTATAAAAATAAATGTATTTAGTCACGAAATAACCTGAAAATACAGTAATTAGTGGTTATTGCTCTTTGAAAAAATCCATGATTTATTGAAAAATACGTTCTACAGAAAAATCCGCGGACAACTGAATTCTTGAATGCTGAACCACGAATAAGTGGGGTCCACTGTACTGTATCTGCATATGGTCTGCGATTCTTGTAGAGGAAATAAATTTCATGAGATCCTTGTGCTGGGAACATGTGGGTTGACAGTTGCTACAATACAGTAATACCTCGAACTTGCGCTATTCGAGTTGCACGAATTCACAGACATAAACTTTTCATTGGAACCTAACTAATGGTCATACACGAGTTGTTCACAGACACGCGAACATTTGCGAACACTGAGAAACCCTGCAAAAGTGTTTGTTTAATTTTTAAAATAATTTATAAGTTTTCAAGCTTTTATGTGTAAATTAAATAACATTAAATATTATTAAAAGTAATAATTTCTCTCTCTCTCTTCTTAGTGAGATGAATTTTTATGGTACATGTATACAGGTATGTTTATTTGTATGATAAATAAACTTTTATGTAATAATAAGTACTAATTTTCAAATAATAATAATAATAATAATAATAATAATAATAATAATAATAATAAAAAAAAACTGTAATACAAAATTCGTATAATCTTGAACAAACAAATTCTTCCCTCATCTTTTGTAAGAAGGTGGAAGGCAAAGCTGTCAGACATGTCATTTAACATGACAAGAATGGGAGTGTTGCTAATCATTGGTCAAATTTCTCTCTCTCTCTCTCTCTCTCTGTAACAATTCATAAAAAATTTCACTCTCTTAAGTAAGGACAACTGTTATCTCTCTCTCTCTCTCTTCAAAAAGTTAGCCAACCTACGTATTACAGTACTGTTTCTCTGTATGTCTTTAACTGTACAGTAGATAATTTTGAATTGATCTAATTTTACCTGTACTGTTTAAAACTGCAAATGCAGTTCTAGAACATAGAGACATAGAGCATTTCAGAACAAAGAGAAAATGACAGAATAAAGAAGTTTGTAAAACAAGGTTGAGAAAACTTCTAAAAATAGATTGGTGGAATGGGGAGAGAGTCACACACTATATTCTTAAGTCAACCATTTATTTCTTTTTTTAAGGGTAATGTAATAAGCTAACTCACTCTCTCCATAATAATTCATAAATAATATAACTTGACATTTCAAGTAAGGACAATATCTCTCTCTCTCTCTCTCTCTCTCTCTCTCTCTCTCTCTCTCTCTCTCTCTCTCTCTCTCTCTCTCTCTCTCTCCGTAATAATTGATAAATAATTTCACTCTCTTAAGTAAGGACAACCCTTGAACCAGGCGATTCTTTACCATTCATGTTGGTTCTCTCTCTCTCTCGTTCATAGTTAGTGCTCACACATTTTTAAAACTTATTAATTCTCTGTACGTCTTTACCTGTACAGTAGATAGTTTAAATTTATCTAATTTGACCTGAATCGTCTACGAAGTGTAAATACGCTATTGTTGCAAATACGTTCTAAAACATAGAGACATAATAACTAAGAGTTGTATTAGTCAAAATATAAAGCACTGTTGTTCATGAAAAAGCATTTCAGAACAAAGAGAAAGAGACGCAAAATAAAGAAGTTATTAAAAAGAGGTTGAGATGATTCTAAAATTAGATTGGTTGGAAGGGGAGAGAGAGAGCATTTTCCTACAGTGTAATTTTAATTAACCCAAGTCTCATCCAGATAAATTACATTTCATCCATTCTCTCTGACTTTTTGCATTTTTTCTAGGAATCTTGTTTGCAACCACTACGTCATAAAAATTTCCTGCCATCGAGTTTTGCGTACCGGAAACCGATCTCTCTCAGTTTTTCTTAAAGAGTCTCTACCATCTTTGAATCCTGTTTTTTTCCTCATTTCAAACAACGCTTTGCTAATGGTTGGAATTTCTTTCCTCTCATAAAATTTGAGAATTATCCGACGAAGCAAACATTTGTCAAAGTCTTCCAAACCAGTCACAGGTTTTGATCTTTTCCTCTTCGTTATCTCGAAAACTGGATCACCAAATAATTCTTGCGACTCTCATGCTTCTTTACATATTCGTTCAGCTGTAGCTTTACAGACTTTTGTTGCCTCAGCTGTACGAAGAGTTGCATTTGCAACATCAGTAATGGGTCCCCTGTTCTGTTTCTCCATTGTGAAGTATCTTAATGCATTATGAATAATTTTCCTTACCTGTCCTGAATGACTCCCAGTGAGGAACTCTGACCATCCATGACGACTACCAAAGGCTGTATTGTCCTATAATGACAACTGCAGCTTGTAATATACCAGCGCTTGGCCCGAGACACGAGGTCAGAGAAGTGCATACCAAAGCCACATTTCTTCATTTTAAAAGTTAATATTAACGACTGGTTTAACACAATATTCATCGGGATTTGTGTGCAACAGTCAAGATTAATTTCAGTTACTAAACTGCTCCCTTTACCTCATTAAGAATTGTAATAGATTGGTGTTTGGCGACGCCAGACCAATTTCAATCCTAACCACGATATTTAGGTTTTTTTCATCTTATCACCCGAATATTTTTTTTTCCATATTCTGTTGACTGTCTTGAAACAGTCTACACAAGAAAAAAAAAAATAACATCAAAGATGGAAAAAACGATTTCATATTCAAATTTCTCTATTTATGGAAAAGTTCAGATAACAAACATCTTTTAAGTGTTTAATCACACACACACACACACACACACACACACACACACACACACACACACACACACACACACACACACACACACACACACACACACACACACACACACACACACACACACACACACACACACACACACACACACACACACACACACACACACACACACACACACACACACACACACACACACCAGCTTATAAGATTTGACCAATCTTAAGAGATTAATGAAGGGTTTATTGTTTCTTAACTGACAGTTACAGATTTCAATACTTGACCTGAGAATCGAGATTATAGATGTGGCAACATGTATGCCACGTTTCTCAAATATGATATTGAAAAACTGTTTAAAATATTGATCATTAACAAATGTATACATAAAAACCATGTTTAGTAAATATTTCAAGAGTAATTCCCTTCAGTTTTGTTCTATAACAACGACCTATATTCCATAAAAATTTTCCTTAGAATGAAAGTTTGGCAACGAACGTAAATGACTTTCGTCCCTACAAAACCCTCACGAAGGTTTGGTTTGACTATAGGTACCAGGCTCCTTCTCTTTCGGGAGTTTTGGAAGGAGAAAGTGGCTGAACAAGGGGTGATAGAGGTTCTCAGGTGTGGCTACACACAGATCGACATCCCTCAGTCAGGAAGCCCATCAGCTTGACTGCTTACTCTGTAGGCTCCAGGAGGTTTGCAGCTCTCGCAGAGTAAGTACACTCCTTCCTCGAGAAGAGGGCAATAGAAGTAGTCACAGATCTGACTTCAAAGGGGTTTTACAGTCAGCTGTTTGTAGTCCCCAAAGCCACAGGAGGATGGAGGCCGGTCCTAGATGAATGCGCACTGAACAACTTTGTGCCCAAGATGAAGTTTCATATGGAAACGAATCAGTCCATTCTGGCCTCGATTCGTCAGGGAGACTATATGTTCTCAGTAGATATGCAGGATTCATACTTTCACATCCCCATACATCAGGAGTCAAGGAAGTACAGCACCTAAGATTTGTACCTCAGGACCAGTTTCGACCTCTATGCTTCGAATTAACCACAGCCCCTCAAGTGTTCACCCATGTTGCGGCTCCTCTGGCATCTTAGCTTCATCTCATGGGAATAAACGTCTCACTTTACCTGGATGACTGGCTCCTTCACTCCCCGACAAAGGAGCAATGCGTGGAGGATCTTCAGAAAACTTTGTTAACCCAGGAATTGGGTCTGTTAATCAATCATCAGAAGTCTTAACTGACTCCCTCTCAAGAAATAATATATTTGGGGATGACTCTGAACTCTCGTCTTCGGGCTTTCCCAGCCCCAAAGAGAGCAGAGTCCTGTCTGTGTACAATCAACAAATTTGTCTCCCTTCAGTGCTGCATGGCCAACAAATAAACAGGTCTCCTTGGAACGTTGACCTTGGTAAAACAGTTTGTTTCACTGGGGAGCTTCTTATGAGGGTGCTTCAGTTTTTCCTCAGAGCCAGTTGGGACAGAAAGAGACATCCAGACTCTTTCATGTTTCTGGTGATGCAGAGCATCAAGGAACACCTGCTTTAGTGGAGATCTGAAAGCAGGTTATTGCAAGGAAAGTCACTTTCCCTACAGAACCCAGACCTAAGCTTCTTTGCAGACACCTTGGACGTGGGGCTGGGCACTCTTCTGGAAGACAGGGAAGTCTCCAGGACATGGTTGCAAGATCAGAAGAAACTACATATAAATGTGAAAGAACTCAAGGCCATTCACTTTGCCTCAGAGGTGTACGACAAAACCATAGCAGTCCATTTGGACAACACTACATTCATCAGCAAGCAGGGAGAAACTCATTCCTTCTAGCTTTGTGAAACAGCGAGGGATCTGCTTCTCTGGGCCGACCAGAACAGACAAGAATTCTGACAAGATTTGTCCAGGGGAAACTAAATGTGCTGGTGGACCAGCTAAGCTGAGGCAACCAAGTCATTCCCATGGAGTAGGCTCTCCATCCTTTAGTTTGCTTGGCCCTTTGGAGACTGTGGGAAAGACCAAAGTTGGATCTTTTTGCAACGACCAAGAACAATTGTCTGCCACGTTTTTGTTTGCCAGTACCAGATCCGTTGGCACGGGCGATGGACACAATGCTGCAGGATGGGAAGTGTTGAACAAATTTCATTCTCACAAGAACGTGTCAATGATTCTGATTGCTCCTTTTTGGCCCCTAAAGGAATAGTTTCCGGACCTCATGGGTCTGCTGGTAGATTTTCCAAGACTGCTTCCTCAAAGACACAATCTTCTCAAACAATCCCATGTCAGAAGATTTCATCAAGAGTTGTCTGTTCTAGCTCTGACAGGGTTCAAGCTGTCAAAAGACTCCTCAGAGTTAAGGGTTTTCGGGAGCAGCTGCAAAAGCAATCTCGAGATGCAGACGCCAATCTTCCTGCAACATTCACCAGAATAAGGGGTCCATTTTCCACACTTGGTGCAGAAAGAATGAAGTCTCTTCTACTCAGATCACTCTGACTGAAATCGCAGATTTTTTATTGTACCTTAGATCCTTCAGAGGCTTGGCCCCTTCGACTATAGAGGGCTACAGGGCTATGCTTAGCTCAGTCTTCAGGCACAGAGGCCTTGACTTATCCTCTAATCAAGACATTTTTGATTTAATAAAATCTTTTGAGACTAGTAAGCAGAAGATAACAGAACCGGTATCCTGGAACTTAGACGTGGTCTTAAAATGGTTGTCTCTTCCTCTTTTCGAGCCTATCAGCTCTTCTTCGCTCAGCGATCCAACTAAGAAGACCCTCCTTTGGTGGCTTTGGTGACAGCTAAGAGCGTTAGTGAGCTACAAGCAATCGATAGAAGGATCGGTTTCTCTGGAGGAGACGTGATTTGTTCTTATACACTGGGATTTCTCTCAATGAATGAGAATCCTTTCAAGCCCTGGCCTCGTTCAAGGTAAGAAATCTGAGTGAAAGTCTAGGATCTGAGGATGAAGAAAGAGTTCTTTGCCCTGTAAGGGCATTAAAGTTTCACCTGAAGAGAACAGAGAAGTTAAGTGGGCCCTGTAGTAATTTGTGGACTTCAGTTAAGGATCCTTCACGTCCTCTTACAAAAAATGCGATATCCTTTTTCTTTAGAGAATTCATTAAGGAAGCACACTCTCATGTGGGAGAAGAGCTTTTACCTTCTATGAAGGTTAAGGCACGTGAAATAAGGGGCAGTGGCTAAGTCTTTAGTTTTTAAAAATAATATTTCTCTTTCAGATATTCTCCAAACAACTTTTTGGAGATGTAAATCATTATTTGCATTTCACTATTTATGGGATATGGAAACAGTTTTCAATGAATGCAGTACTTTGGGTCTTTATCAGTGGCTGGCATGGTGTTGGGGGAGGGAAAGTAGGAAGCATACTTCCATCCTTCCTCTTCTCCTTGAATTCTGGTGTTGAGTTATAAGGGAGTCTGGGGGTATTATGTACTGGGATACCCTCCAGTTTTTAATGGTTTGGGAATGGTGTTTTTAATATTTTGGTGTAGGTAAAAGTGTTGTTATCCGGTTATCTTGTGTTAGTACTGTGCCCTGGGCAGGGGCAATTTTCTGTAACTTACTAGCGTTCGTTGGGCTCCTTTACTGTAAGTCTCCCACTGATGTAGTAGGCACCCAAGGGCCACACATACCCCTCGCCTCTGCTGGGTGAGATGAGTGCCAACCAGAGGCAGCATCTTCCTGCAGCAGCTCTCTCACCAGGTAAGGAAACAACAAGCATTGTCCCAGTGCTAGCAAATTTTCTGTTTTCAAATTCATTACTGTATATAATGTTTTGGGTGTAGAGTAGTCCATGAATCCGACCTCCTGTCGGTGTGGAATCAGCTATGTAATTACTTGGTAAGTCACTTACATAAAAATTGCATTTTTATAATAAAATAAAGTTTTATTGTACTTCCTAAGTAATTACAGAATGGGAGCCCACCCTCCTCCCCTCACATGGACATAATGGCACAAACAAATTGAAACTGTTTGCTCAATTGTTCCTCTTCTTCCCCGAAAGTGGGCGGGGCTATAGACCTACACTAAAAACAAAAGAATCGCTACCTTGAGTTTCAGATTTTAGCTGCCGACACTAGAAACGATAGCTGTGCAATTACTCGGCAAGTATATGTAAAACTTGATTTTATTATAAAAATGTCATTTTTATCTAAAAAGGTACATGAATTCCTCATCTTGTTGCTGCTCCATCAATAAGTGAAGGGTACTTTTTCCCTTCCTAGGCAGCTTTCCATGTTTCACTATTACTGTGTTGAATATGAAGTAATACAGCAATGTGAACAAATTATACATTAAATAAAAGTTACTGTATACTGTTCTGAGTAGCAGCTTGTGACCTACTGAGAGAGACAAAGTATTACGGGCCCTAATAACTAGCAAGAGGCACATACTGTATAAGCAACTGACCATTTCATTGCACAATGCAGATGGATACTAATCCTTGTTGTGAATGTTACTTTCACCCTCTATATTAGTGGATGAATATAAGTAGGGCAGGCTTCACATATACAACAATTTTTAAAAGTTTGAACATTTCATAGGAGAGTGCCCTCATCCCTTGTGCTCTGACAAACACATCTCTTTGCCTAAAAAGTGAATGTGACAGGTTGTGAGGAAAAGTGAATGTGACAGGTTGTGAGGAAAAGTGAATGTGACAGGTTGTGAGGGAGGTGGCTTTCTCTTCGTTTCAGAACATCAACCAACATTTCTGGTAACTAGTAACTACTTATTATTACAACTGTCATGTACAGTTGACTAAGCATAGAGTCTTTACGCAAAAATAGATGGTTTGTATATAAGAAACATTTCAGTTTTTTCAAAAACAATTTATGTACATGATGTAATCTTTTGATTGCGAGGATTCTAGATAAAGTATGTGCCAGTGAGGTTTTAGACATTTCCGTAGTTTATTTTCATTTAACAAAAACTTACCCATAAAAAGAAATATTGAATAACAAAAATGTGCCTCATCCATTTGTTTAAAATATAACTCAGATATCAAAAATATTGTATGAAAATTAGTTTTTCAAAAAATACCTAATTATTATTTGTTAGAAACTTTATTTCCTTTTATGTTCTTATCCCTTCTGGCTTGAGAAATGAATAATACAGTAATGTGTTTCTGCCAGAAAATGGTTGTATAAAAATAAATGCACACCTCTTTGTAAGGTTCCACGAAAGCAAACTGTCTGTCATTGCAATAAATATAGGCATTGGTATCATATTTCACTTGCCTGGGAAGAGTTGAAGCTTTATAAAATAACCCTGGATGGGATTAATATTTTACCCTTGAAGTCTGGCAAATTGAGTTATTGAGTTGCACTTTAAGTAATGCTCTTGCTTTATTTTAGGCGTTATGTGCCGAGCTAGCAAACTTCCCTCAAGAATACATATTTGAGCCTTGGTTGGCTCCATTAGAAGTACAGAAGAAACACAACTGTATCATCGGTAAAGACTATCCGAACGTGTTGTTATTCATGAAGTAGCCTCAAAGGAGAATCGAAAGGCAAGTTGCTGTATACCCTTATATAATTAGATCCATGTGATTTTGTAACAGTGCAGTGTAGTTATTACAGTACAGTATTTACTTTGTCACAGTGAAGGGCACTGCATAAGTATATTTTGACCAGTTTTTCCAAGGTGAGCTGGGTGAGTCTACTAGATAGTTTTGTTCTTTATTGGATGTTTTTTATTTTTACTTTTGCTAATATTTAGTAAAACATAGAGGGTGCTTATTACCTCCTAAAATACATAAAGTATTTTACAGATGATAAAGCGAGATCCTTCCTTGTTTCACCTGGCCAAAGCATAGTTCGTGTGTCACTTGCACATTCAAAATTGTGATTTCATTACAGTTTCATTTTGTCTGTTGTGCTCATATACAGTATTGTCATCATGCAGTATGGGTTGATATTTTTTATGCTTTAAGGATGTGTGTGTGTGTGTGTGTGTGTGCTAACTGTTCTGTTAAACACAACTCAGTGAAAAAAGCCACCAGAGGCAAGACATCTCGCCAAAGGCTGGCCATACATATGACAAAATTTAGGCAAAGCAAATGAGGAAGAGACAAAGTTTGGAAAATGGCATCAGGCCTAAACAGAAAATAACATAGAGGTGTGAACACACAGCCAAGAGCTCATTAGGCAGAAGATAGGTGAGACCAGAGTTAAAGTTTGAACAAAGAAAACTTACTACTGCCAAGGAGCTCGAAAGAAGACGAGGAGTGGCTTGCCCACACAAATGGCTGAAGACAAGGCAAAAAAGGTTTCTCTATGCAAAGGAGACTAAGAAGTTGATCAACAGAAACAGAAGCTGGTGTAATCAGGAGACAAGGATATCATTGCCATTGATCTCAGGACCATGGCTTTTGTAAGGTGTGCAGTTGTGGAATCTTCAGATCTCTTTAATTCAGGTGCATAGTTTGTATTGTCTGTTCCCTCACATTCATTTACTTATCACCTTTCCCCCTGACTTGTTTGTCTACAGGCTGATTTCCCTCTGGAGCCCTCTTGGGTTTATAGCCTGTTGATTCCGTCCCCAAGGGTTTTCAGCTGAAGACATAAAGACAGAAAGAGAGAAAGATGGGATGATGGGTGCAATTGTTTGGTTGCCAGCTGATTTGGCACCAGACTTTTGAGTGCAAGCAATTTGGGTCAGACAGAAAAATGTCAATTGGACATTTTGGTGTATGATGATTCATGATAAGTTCAATTGGCCAAATTTGGGGGTACATATATTCACTATAATGCTTAGTTTTCGTGTAGCATTTAAAGTTCCATGAAACCCACCCCTGAAAGTAGGGCAGTTCTTGATAAATTCAAGGGTGGGAGGGGGAATTTTTCTCCGAAATAAGCTTTCTACATTGTTTCTTTAAGCGCACGTATTATGCATGCCGACTTAACTAACTTGAGATGTCTGTCAGACATTCATTAATAACCGTGGTAGGTGACTAAAGAAATTCCACAGCTGTTTTCATAAGTGCAGCCTCTTAACTGTGCAGCAGAATTTTCATGTGAATGGCTGTCCAGCCCTCTTGCTATCTCTCCAGCTTTGGTGTGCAGCCTTGCTTTTTTCGCAATGTCAAAATTTCAGTTCACTATCAATTTTACTTGTACCATCAAAGACAGAGGAATCTATTATTTGCAGGTTTTTCTTTACCTCATTTCAATAATGCTTCCTCAGCCATCAGATAAGGATAAATTGGTGTATTAGCCAAAAAATATAAAAGTATGGCAATTGAATGCAGCACACCGCCAGCAAACTAAACTGAGACTCATGAGTAATGAAATTAAGTAATTGAATAGCTGAGTAGTTGGGTAGCGGTGAGGTGTATAGGTTAGCTATTTTACGTATCTGCTGTTGAATTTAAATTCAGCCATATTAAAGTGCTAGTTTTCTATTTACAAATTTGTGTTTAACAGTTCCCAAACTTAATTTAGAGACACATTGTATTTAATGTTCCCATAAAGATGCCTGATAGTAAATTGATAATATCTTACTGTATTTGTTTACAACTTAACAACTTCTTAATGTATCATACAATTTTAAACTTCCTGTTTACAAAGTGTCACAGCATCAACATCCTGAATGAAGAATATAAAAGTAAACTTTGTGATACAGTGCTCTCCACTGTTTTGTGGGGATAGGTTCCAGAACCCACTGCGGAAATGCAAAATCTGCAGAAATTCAAAAAACCCTCAAAAAATGCTTATAACTGCCAAACACCCTGTACTCTGTAAACTAAAATGCCTATAACTCTCTCTCTTAAAAGTTCACTGCTTAATCTAGTAGTTCAATAAAAAATATACCTTAAAGTATCATACTAAAACAATTTAATATCAATGCAAACAACAGTAAGTAAAGCCCCCCTATTCGCGTTCTCACGATTCGCGGACTCACGTATTCACAGATTTCTCTTTGGAACATATCTACCCATTATTTACGGAAATTCGCCCATTTGCGGTATTTTTCACTGAGAAATATTCCCTAAATATTGGATTTTCATCTCATTTTCATGACTAAATGCACTTTTTGTGATAAAACTATTAAAATACTCAGGTAATGCTTGAGTTACGATAATTCATCTTATGATAATTCGATTTTGCAGTGGGGTAAGCAATTAATACCGATACGACAATATTATTTATAAAATATTTTTAAATTTTGCACGGGCGCAGGCAGCAGTGTAATCAGGCAGTGAGAGAGACCAAATTACAAAAGACAACTTTTCCTCCATCTCTTTATCCCATCTTCTAGATAAAAAAGTAAAAGAGAATGATACAAGTATTGTTAGTAACGTTATACTCTTGCGTAAATGCATACAGCCATAAACAACCGACCAAGAAACTGTTGTTTTGCTTATAACCGAATCGGATAACAACAGCCGTTTACCTGTATTTCAGCCATCATACGGTAATAAACAGTTACCGTAGGTTATGGCACAAATGATGTTAAGTAGAATAGGACTGATATATTTTTACATTATACCCTCATTTGGTATGGATAAAAGATCAAGGAAATATACTGCTAAATTTAAGCTGCAAGTTGTAGCTGAAGCTGAGAAAGCAATGTTCAAGCTGCTAATGACTATACTGTAAATTATCGTGCATCGGCAACATGGATGAAACTCGATCGTAATTAAAATGGGAGAGAAAGTATTTTAATCAGAACTACTGGGCATGAAAGAACACATTACAGTACTGTTATTTTTATACCCGATAAATGATAAAACACGTAAAGCTCATATTATGATGAAATCAAGTGAAAATAGCAAACGAAACTTGAATTTTTTTACACAAAACAAAACGCCCCAAACAGTCATCATCAGTCATCATCTATTAACGAAAATAATAGATAAAGTAATTTCACAACGAGACGTATTTTAGCTATATTTCGACTTAAATACACTTCATATAACGAAAAATAACCTCGCCCCTTATAAATAAAGTATCCAGACTCTAGAGATTCATTTACGCAAACTAGAAGCAAGAGAAGTGCTCTGAACTGAGTTAAATGTCAAAATAAACACCGCATAAACATTTCCAAACCAAAACATTGATGATTGCTATGATTGCAATTTATAATACAAAAGCAATGTAAACAATATTATTGGATAGAGTGAATTAAGGCATAACATTTTAAAAGATCCATGGAAAAGTTGCATATTCGTTATATTGACGTTTATACAATACGATATGCAAATATAGAGTACAGTATAATGTAGGCTACGCTACAGTATGTATACAATATACCATAGTGTAGGCTAAGCTAATTCTTGTTCGTTATTCAATTTCTCTTTGTATTGAATTATCATAAGTCACTTTGCATGAACCTCCAGAATTAGCTGACATTAATAATTACTATATTCTGTATGTTAAAGTTAAGTATACCTTAGTTTTACCAGACCACTGAGCTGATTAACAGCTCTCCTAGGGCTGGCCCAGGATTAGACTTATTTTACGTGGCTAAGAACCAATTGGTTACTTAGCAACGGGACCTACAGCTTATTGTGGAATCCGAACCACATTATAGCGAGAAATGAATTTCTATCACCAGAAATCAATTCCTCTAACTCTTCATCAGCCGGCCGCGGGAATTGAACTCCGGCCCATCGAATGACAGTCTGAAGCTCAACCAGTTCGGCCATTCTGTATGTAAAGAGTATATTTTATAGTGTAGGCTAGGCTACCATATATGTATACAGAAGGGTTCTAAGCATTCGCTGGTTTTAGCTGTTCACAAGGGGGGCATGTGAGTGCGATCCTCAAGATACGGGGGGGTTTACTGTATACCCCAAACCATCATCCCAAAACACCTTAAGCCATCTTAGATTAGTACCCTTTTACAACTGTTACTCTTATGCATATGCACCCCTTAAAATGGTTACAACAATGATTTACTAATTTTAAAATATTAATATTAATGTAAACACTGCAAAATATCTATAAAATGTTTAATACAAATTAAATAAACCTTTAAAACAAATTAAATCTGTCTTACAGAATGTTTGACAGCTAAGGAGAGCTGTTAATCAGCTCAGTGGTCTGGTAAAACTAAGCTATACTTACTTTTAACCAAGTTACCCTTGTATACATAAGCATAGCCATTTTCTCTCACAATATTAAAGTCCTCCGGTTTTCTTTATATATTGGTAAAAACAATTAAAATTATCACTAATTAGCTTTTTTCATAGAGCAACACTGTTTATTCACTAATTACTGTATCTTTTCATATTGTGTTTGTGACTTAACACAGATTTTTATAATAAAAATAATTTACAGTGTACTTACACTGTAGTAATGTTATATACAAAATCTGCGAATAAGTGAAAGTTCCCTTTATGGAAAAGTGGATACAGTAATGTGTTCCACAAAAATCCATGACAAAATGAAGTGCGAAAAAAAGCCGGGTAGCACTGTACCTCAAAGTATACAAAGAATGGATTTACTGAAATTTTAGAATTATCACACACTATCATTAATTGATTGACAGCTTAATCTTGAACTCAAAGAACATGCACTAACAGGACAATCCCTATTGTCCTGGAGCCTGGAGTCGTTGGGTTTTTAACCGAACAGAGAAGTCCCGCCTGACTCCGAGTCCCGTTTCAGTGGCTGTCTCCAGTGGATCTGCCCTCCTCACACGTTATCTCTCCCGCCTCCCAAGAGGAAAGAGATAGCATCTCACCAGGAAATTTCTCTCAGGACCAATCGGCATCCCGCCATCCCAAGAAAGAGTCCTGGTCTTCAATTTGCCTCAGTGACGGACCTGCTTGGAAGCTAAACTAAAAGACATAAACAGAGTGTGGCGGAGTCGAGCCAATGTCAAGCTCAGAGACAAGGCCCTCTATCTCTCGAATCTTAAAGACAAGACTGCGCCTTGGACCACAGCGTCAGAGGTCTGTCCAAAACAGTTCCTGCTTCAATTTCCCTCCGGCACTAGTTGTTCACACAGACGCCTTGCCGTGCTGGGGGGGAGTATCTAAAACAGAAAGTACAAGGAACGTAACCACAATGTTTCAGCAGTTCCATATACCCTGGAAGCTATGGCGTCTTCTAACTTGAAGAAAATCCGCCCCCCAACCGGATTCATATCAGCTGGTGCTGGACAGCTTATGGTAGTTCATTGCATCAACAGGGGCTCCAAATCAGGTCGAGTAAAACCGGGCAATGGTTGCTATCTTCTCCCGGCGAAGCACGGCTGGCACCTGTCAGCCACCCACCTAGTGGGGCACGAACGCGGTGGCGATTCCCTGTCCAGGGCCATTCGCTGAGACGGAGTGGTCCCTGGACGGAATCTTCAAACGGATTTGCCGCCAAGTTCCGGGCCTCCAAGTGATCTGTTTACACGAGAGCGACTTCAAGCTCCTCTGCCACGCGGCCCAACCTGACCCTCAGGCGCACGCCACAGACGCAATGACAGTAGATTGAACAATTGGGAGAAAATTTATCTGTTCCTCCAATAAATTTACTGCTGAAAGTATTACAAACCTAGGACATTCAAAGGTCAACCAGCCCCAGTAGCCCCCTATTGGCCGAAGAGCAATTGGTTCCTCTTCAGGAACTGGGATTGCGAGTCTTCGGATTCCCAAGCCCATACTGACTCCAGATAGTACAAACTAAGATCAGTCAGCTTCCTCAAGAATTCAGAATGCCCTCAGTTTTATGGACTTTATAAAATCTCGTAGAGCCCAAAAAGGAGCAACATTGACCCTGTCAACACTCTGTTTTTAGAATCATTAAAAGAGATTCTACTTAGACAGTATGACTTAAAGCAGTCAAAAAATTCAGCCTCCTTCCTGAAAGCATCTGGCCAAAATCATGACACTAATTTAGGAGCTTCTTTCTTTAGATCACTGTTTGAAAAAGGCCTTGCTCCGCCACTATTAATACAGTCAAGTCAGCCCTGAAGAAAGTATTTTCACGGTTTCTAAAAATCGACCTTACAGATTCCTATTTTTCATCTATCCCCAGAGCATGCGCTCGTCTGAGACCAGTATCACGCCCACATTCTGTTACGTGGTTTCTCAATGACGTCCTTAAGTTAGCATCAGAGTTGGATAACTTTCATTGCTCTTATCAGGATCTGTTAAGGAAGACTTTATTTCTGATTAGCTTGGTCGTGCTAGGAATCTCAGAGCTATCGCTCTCACATTTATTAGAGGTGATACCTTGTGAACTTCCTCCCGCCTGAGAGGTCCTCCTTTCCTGACCCTAGATTTAGCCAAGAACGAAGACCTGAAGACAGATTTGGTCTCCCTTGGAAGGTGGTGCCCTCTCAAGACCAGTCTTTATGTCCAGCTTATACACTTAAATTCACTCTTGAACTCCACAGAGTAAGTCGGGTCCTCTTTTATCAGGAGAAAGGTGGTACTTTTCACTGAATGCTATAAGACAAAAAATTCTGTATTTTATTAAACAGGCCAACCCAGATTCAGTTCCTAAGGTTCATGATATTCGAGCAGTTGCTACTTCCATTAATTACTTTCATAATATGGACTTCTCAGAACTATCCAAATTTACGGGTTGGAAATCACCTCTAGTGTTTAAACGCCACTTCATTTTAAAATCGTCAAGCCCTGAAATGACTACAGTTGTGGGAAGTGTCATTCCTCTACCTTAACTAATCATAGTCTTGGTCCTATCCTTTTCCAATCACTTTATTCCATTTACTTCTGCTTATCCTCCTGGTTGATTATTCCTCACTGCCTGGCTCCTCATATTGATGTATCTTGTCTCGTTGAGTGGAAACAATCTGACATGTTATGATTGTTTTTAGTACTGGGCTGCTTTATTTTGCCCCATGTACCCCCAGATATATGTATATGTTCTGTATATGTTATTTTTCATTGATCTTGTGTTTAGCCTAAGTTTACGGTATAGTTTAAGGTTGTATTGCATTTATCTTATGCACATTTCATGTTTCAATTTGCTTTAGTAATTTTAAGATTTTTGGGCCTCTTTCCCCGCCGTGTCGACTTCCCACGCTTCAGGTATTAAGTTTTTGATGCCTTACATTTAGTATTCTTGCTACATGTAAGAGATTCCCAATAAAATTATTTTCGTAATTTTTTGCCTTTTTTCAGATTACCCCTTTTTCCTCGTAGCTGCAGCCTTTGGCATGATTCTCTATCACTATTTCACCGCCGACACGGGACTGAACTCAGAAAAGGGATTTTGACAAAGGAAAAATCTATTTTCTGAGGAAGGTCCCGTGGCCCGGTGACCTCCCTGACTACCTAGTATCCCCCTACTTGCACATGCCAAGCCTGGGGTTAGTGCTAGCATGGAATGAGGTAGGTGGCGCTGGTGTCGCTGCCTGGCGGGTGTTGAGTGTAGGGGCTGTAACGGCTCACCGCCTGTTCCGGGGCTTGATAAGTGAGAGACCTTCTTTGTGCATGTTTCGCGGTAGTGGTATTTCACTCACCCTTCCTATACCCGACGCCTTCCTAGAAGACGCCGACTGGGTGGTAACCTCAGCTTTCCTGAAAGCTCTTTTCTCTGGCATATCTAGTACAATTATACCTAGAAATTGCGGCTGTAATGGAATTTCACCGGGTGACACGGGACCTCCTCAGAAATAGATTTTTTTCCTTTGTCAAAATCCTTTACCTTCATTTTGCAACAAATTGAAGTCTCTACAAACATTTGACGACGGTGAATTTTGAAAATCTTTTCCTCACGCTCCGCGCTGCGGGTAACTCTGTTTAACACCTCAAAAATTCTTTTGTCACTTTGTCGTAATGTTTGCACCGTTTTATATTAGTCGTTACATAAAGTTTTATATGTGAAAATGTACAAGACTTCATGTAGAATACAACAGAAAATAACTCATGGTTGTAGCTTTATCAGTTTTGAAATATTTTCAACCTTCGTCAATCCTTTGACTCAATCAAATGGTTGAAAATGCACTAAAGCTAAAACTCTTACATTCTAGTAATATTCAATCATTTACCTTCATTTTGCAACAAATTGGAAGTCTCTATCACAATATTTCAATTTATATGAATTTTGAAAAACTTTTCATTACGCTCGCGTAACTCTGTTGAAAATCTCAGAAATTCTTTCGTCACTTGTCGTAATGTTTGCACCGCTTTTCTAATAGCCGTCACATAGTTTTATACATGAAACAAAGTACTTCATGTAGAATACAATAATAATAACTCATGGTTGTAGCTTCTTTATCAGTTTTGAAATATTTTCATAAATTACGATAACAGAAAAAATCGACTCAAACTAAAAAATTGTAAGCTAAAACACAGTCTAGTCAATCAATTACCTTCATTTTGCAACAAACGGAACATTTGTAATAACATTTCGATTTATAGAACTGAAAAAATTATTTCTGAGCTCAGCCCTGTCACCCGTGAAATCTATACTAACACGACTCTAGGTATAAATATTATTAAATATACCAGAGAAAAAGCTTCAGGAATGCTGGAGTTACTACTCCCCAGATCGAAAGGCTCTTCTATATTGAAGACGCCGTATAACCAAGGGTGAGTGAAAGAATCACAACCACAGAGCGACACTGATAGACATCCCATGTCAAAACCCCAGGAAGAGCCGGGGAGCCGCATTTTGTGCCCCACACACTCACCCGCCCGCCAAGCGGCGACTCCAGCGCCATCTGAACTCATTCCATTTCCAGCACGTGATCTTCACGCTTTGTTTTGCCTTGTGCTTGTTTCTTTGGCCATATTTGCCTTGTTTCGCAGCATGTCGTCGAGCAGCTTTACTGTCACCAAGTTAAGTACCATCTTATTGTGGGGTTTTTATGATAAGTTTGGCTGTTTCGGCCCGTGTATTTTCACATATTATACGTGGTTGCTGTTAAGGACGCCGCGGCGCCCCTCAGTCAGCCATTATGTCGATCATGTAGATTCGCCATCCAGCTTGTTCTGTTTGGGGCTTCTCCTCGTCAAGTTACATTACTTATCGTTATCCCCCTAGATTCATCCTCTAGTGGCGTTTCCTCATGGTTGTTTCGTGTTTATGTTAATTTGTCGAACCTCATATTGGGGTTCCTTCATTAGGTTCTGCCATTTTCCGCTTTAGGTTTCTCCACAGGGTGTTTCTCATTGACAGTTTTAGCTATGTTTATTATTATATTGTGATGTGCTGGTGCTTAATCAGTTCGGGAGCTGCCAGGTTCAGTTTATTGTTTACTCCCTGTCGCCTCCTCTTGGTTAGGCTATGCACTTTGTGGCCAAGCACATATTTATATACAGTATATATATATTTTTAGTTCTTAGTGATGGTGATTTATTTTTATCTGGTTACTTTAGTGTGTGGGGTCCCCTAGCCTGCCTATGTTACGTTAGGCTTGTATTTTGCTTCCTTTGGCCTCCCGCTCTCCCCTTCACCCTGAGTTAGGTTAGGTGAGGATAGGATCAGCAGGTAGAGAGAGTATTTCTGTTGTTGTTCCTTCCACTGGGTCGTGTGGTTTGGGTGGTAGAGTGAGATCCATTGTCCTCCCTTCTTACGAGGGGTAGAGGCCCCCTTTATATATGGCAACCTTCCAGATGTTAGCATCCTAATCTCACGTCAGTTTGGTTGGTTTTCAGCACGGGAATTCCTCTCCCCATTGTTTCCTCTTTCTCCTTTTCCCCACACTCAGGCTATGCCCAGGTATGGTGTTGGCCTAGCTACGCCTTGGTACGGGCAAGCTGAGGCCTTAGGTTGCTTTCCTTCTGTCCTTTATTCGAGTAGGCTATGATCTTCCACTGCCGGTATTAATTTACTTGGCGTGGAGGCGTAGTCTGCAGTCGAAATGGGTGAAGCATTCTTCCCAAGTCTCCTGTTTTCACTTGCTCTTACTACTCCTTCCTGCCCCCTTTTCCCACCTACCCTAGGTCAAGCTCTTGTCATCTTCTCGCAAGGGTGACGCCAGCTGGCAAGCATTCGAAGTTGTGGGTTTCCCCGGTGGAGGGATTCACTCCCTCCAGGCCAGTCCTCAATGGCTTTTTGCTTGACTCAGTGTTTCTGCTATCCGCTCCAGGATCGAGAGGTTTCAACATTCCTAGTTACCTGTTCTCGCTCAGCGTCATTATGTCTGTAGGATACAGTTGGGCTTGACTGGCTTACCCGCCCTCGTGGTCTTGTGATGTTTGTTAGCTTCACCCTTCTACTGTTCTCTAGCGGTGGAGGTCTGGGACTCGAGGGGTGGTTCTGACCTCGGAGGTGGAAAATTTTTATTTTGTTAACCAGTTACATTACCATCCTCTGTATTTTGAATAGGTATATATATCATTTTGTTCCGGCACCACTCCTGCTGGACATATAATATCAGAGTCCAGGCACCTTACCCTTGGGTCCTGCTGTTTTATTCCCAGCAATCCCTTGTGGTAAGGTCCGCTGACTCAGCTCTATCGTCTACCGGAGTATCTCTGGGGTATCGGAGCTTTGCTTACCACTATTCTAAGTTACTTGTTTGGGTAGGTCCCGTCTCTGACGGGTTTTTCTTTCCGCCGAGTACCGTAGCATGGTTTGAAAATACCTGTGTCGCTATTAAGCTTTAGGAGTGGTAGGTTCATGTACTTTTTCACTTACAGACTGTTCGTTGTGAGGAGCCAGGATGCGCCGCCACCCTACATCAACCTTATGGGCATGTGGTGTGCCGGACCCACGCTGGCTGTGCGGTCCGGCTTGATGACCTCATCGTCTGGCATCCTGACGGTTGTGAGGTTTGCTTCGCTCTGTGCGGAAGCATCCAGGACGAGTCGGTAAGCTATTGGCTTTCGTTCTTCACGATTGTTTCAGTCCGGTATGTGGTTATATTGTATGTCATGGCTTTTTTATGTTTCAATATTAGCCCTGACTCCCTGCTCTCTTCCAGCTGACGAGTCTCCTGCCAGCGAGGCCCTTGAGTCTCTCCCGCTTCTGGGTGGCTAGGTTTGAATGAAGGAACGTGTCAGCTGGGAAGCCTTACGCCCTCGACGGAGGTTGAGGGACTTACTTATCTGCAGTTCGCCCACTGCGTCGCACTCGCAGGATCTGGCCACGCCCATCATCGACTGTGATCCGGCCACTCCAGCTAGCTCAAGAGGACCCTGTACACGGAGGTTTCGAGGACGCCGCCGCTTGGACTTAGACCTGGAGCCGATGAACACGGAGCCGGACCAGGGGGTAGGTACAGAGGTAAGTGAGGCAGCGGGGGCGGGCGCCCTTTTCGATTCCCCATCATCCTCTGTGTCCTCTTTTTACAGGTTTTGGGAAGTCTTCTCTCTTGAGGGACAGGGCTCCATCTGCTGTCCCCAAGTTGAAATTGAAGACGTCGTGGAAGGCGAGCGGCTATAAGTCCCTCGCTTTCTCGTATGATCTCCTTCCCCGCTCAAAGTCCAAGGTTGTGGAACCTGTGGCCTCCGGGAGCAAAACCGAGCACCTCGGGCAAAGGAGGGGAGTAAGAGGCGCCCAAACTCCAGCCCCTCTCGGCCAGCCTACTCAATTCTGAGGTTTGCAGGGGATGTTGCTTGGAACGTGATCTCTTCGAGGTGAGGCGTAAGCTTCCAGATTACGGAAAGACTTACAATCAGGAGACTCTGCTGATGGATATGGCTCGCTCCGCAGCAATGAGATCCCTGATACTGCTGACCTCCTCCTTTCGGCGAGGGAAACCGCGGGCGCTTTGCTCTTCATGCTATTCCTCACAACACGAAGACACTCCCCTGACCATCGAGGGTCTGGGCAATTTAGACGCCTGAGGAATTGGAGTTCTTCCTCTTGATCTCTGCCCCTTACCCAGGCTTCAAGTAGGGCTGACTTTGAGCCTGGACACGCTTCACAAGGTCCCAAGGACGGTGATCTCCCTAGGACCATGCCCAATCTGCTCGCTGCGCACTCTACGGAGTGGCAGGCAGAAAACACGAAATTGACTCCCTTCAAGGGCAACTACACCATGTTTTCTCTGGGTGATAAGTTGCCCACTCCCTGCCTGAAAAAAGTTGCTTTGGCAACGGCTCAGGCTTGCTTCGATGGCAAACCCTTGCCTCAGCTGAGGAGACGGACTCACATCCCTGGCATTCCCGGGAGGTGAGGAGTTCTGGAAGGACGCCCCGTCCACATTTACGGGGTAAATTGGACGCTTTCTGCGCGTCCTCTCAATTCAGCGAACAGCTTCCTAAACTCCCGGAAGCTCTCCTGAAGGCGGAGTTTGAGGCACGTGGCTAAGCCGGTCCTTTAAAACTCCCTTTGTGCTTGATAGAAGGTCGCCTCCTGTGCAGAGGAGCCCCTGTTTCAGGTTCTGGCTAAACTTCCTGTTGGCAGGGTTTCAGTCAGACCTGTATGACTTCATGGTGGCAGTTGGAGGTCGCAAATTCATCTTCAAGGATGCCACTATCTTCGCTGCGAGCCTAACAAGCCTGCGAAGAGTTCCATCTGGGGGGTTAATCTCTTCCCAGAGGACGGTGCCCCCGCGCCCTGAGCGAGGCTACTAGGCCACCTCAAAATCTACGCCTCCCGCTGGGGTATCTCCGCCTTCAAACGGAAGACCCCCGGTCTGGCAGCTCTCAGAGTAAGTCTTTGAAACGTTTCAGAGGCACAGGAGGCCAACACCAAACAGTGGTTCAGGTTGTCTCAGCCTCGGCGTGTGGGCCAACCTCCCACCTCCAAGGCTCCAAATCCCTAACAGCACATGCTGGTTCAACCAGCCCAACTTTGCTGCACCATCGCACATCTCCTCATGATAATCCCACCTATGAGGTTTATCTTTCACACCTTAATACTATAAGTAGAGGCTGAGCCCCATACAGAAGTGGCAAAGCTGGATCGCTCTCCCGGGAAAATCAGGCCGTGGTAGAGGAACAAACCTAATTTCCTCCCATCGAGGGACGCTAATCAGGTAGGTGGTCGCTACTGGTTCAGAGACTGGTGGTCCTTCAGTCCTTGGCACACAGCACAGCCCATGTCTGCTGGCTTGGATCATGATCCTCCCTGACCAGATTTTACCAACTTCTCCAAAGCCCTGCAGGATTTTGTGATGGAGCTTCTCAACAAGAGAGCAATAAAGGAAGTAAGGCACCCTGGGCCTGGGCGCAGGTTGTTCACTGCCCAAAGAGATTCCATCAGCAAAGAGGATTCTAGATCTGCTGCCTAAATCGCTACATAAGATGCATAAGTTTTGCATGCCATTGTGGTCTGGTATAATGGACTCTACTGCCGCGTGAGCCGCTACCACCTCTATCGATCTTTCAGACGCTACTATCACGTCCCGGTTGCGCCGGAGCTTCTTCCTTCCTGGTTTCAGACTCGGAAAACAAGCCTACCTTCGGTCATGCCTTCGACTCAATATAGCCCCCAGGATTTTTACGAAACTGGCGGAAACAGTCGCTCAGCAACCACGGGTCCCGGGATGTCCCTGGCGGCTTACCTGGACGCATTGGATAATCTGGGTCTAAATAGTACAGGAGTGCCGGAATACAGCCAGTGATCAAGTTCCGGAGTCGTCAGTTTTCGGGCTGAACAGGGAGAAGTCCTGCCTGACTCGAGTCCGGTTTCAGTGGCTGGGTCTCCAGTGGGACCTGTCCGCATAAGACCATCCCTCTCCCACCGTCCAAGCGGAAGGAGATAGCCGCCGCTACCAGGAAATTTTTGAAGGACAAAGCAGCATCCCACCGGTCTCAAGAGAGAATTCTCGGCTCCCTTCAGTTTGCCTCAGTGACGGACCTGCTCTTAAAAGCGAAGTTAAAAGATATAAACAGAGTGTGGCGAGACGAGCCAATGTCAGGCCCAGAGACAGAGTCTCAATCCCGCTGACCCAGAAGACAAGGTCAACCATGGTCCACAGCCGTGGCCTGTCGGGTCAGTCCCACTCCAATTTCCCCCTCCGGCTTTGGTAATCCACACAGACGCTTCATTAAGCGGCTGGGGAGGGTACTCACCAAACCAAAAAGTTCAAGGGACATGGTCTACAATGTTTCAACAGTTTCATATAAACACCTTGGAAGCTTTGGCAGTGTTTCTCTCTTCAAGAAACTCCGCCCGCCAGATTCACATCAGGCTGGGTGTTGGACAGCGCTGTGGTGTCTATTGCATCAATAGGGCGGCTCCAAATCAGTCGCGTAAACAGGTGATGGTAGCCATCTCTCCCTGGCGAACAAGCACGGCTGGCATTCGTCAGCCACCCACCTAGCGGGGTGGTGCGGAACGTGGTGGCGGACTCCCGTTCAGACTACTCCGCGGAGACGGAGTGGTCTCTGGACGGGGAATCGCTCAATTGATTTGTCACCGGGTCTCGGGGACTCAAGTGATCTGTTCAATGGAGAGCAATCATGCTTCCCTATGTGGCTCCCAACCTGGACCCTCAGGCCTTTGCCACGGATGCATGACCATAGACTGGAACAATTGGGAGAGGATCTACTTGTTTCAATAAACATGTTGAAAGTACTGCACAAACCCTAGGTCATTCAGGCCAACTAGCTCTGGTAGCTCCCTATTGGCCTAAGAGCAACTGGTTCCTCTGCTCCAAGAGCTCAAGTTGCAGGCCATCAGATACCCAAACCCAGACTGATTCATAGTACAAACCAAGACTGTCGCTCTCTTTAAGAATCTGTGACACTGCCTCTGGTTTTATGGACTTATAAAGTTTGCTGCAAAAAGGGAGCAAACATTGACCCTGGCCAACACTCTGTTTCTAACTGATAAGAGAGATTCTAAATTTCAGACAGTATGATTCAGCAGTCAAAAAATTAGCATCCTTTTTGAAGGCATCTGAAGCTCAAACTATGACTACTAACCTAGCGGTTACTTTCTTTAGATCATTGTTTTAAAAAGGCCTTGCCCCGGCCACTATTACTGCAGCTAAATCAGCCTTAAAGAAGGTATTTTTGTATGGTTTTAAAATCGACCTTACAGATTCATACTTTCCATCCCTAGAGAGCGCGCCTGCTTGAGGTCGGTAATACATCACATTCTGTTCACTTCCGTTCTCAACGATGCTCTGAAATTAGCCGCTGATACTCGCTGATAACTCACAATGCTCTTATCTGGATCTGTTAAGGAAAACCTTGTTTCTGATTAGCTTGGCTTCAGGTGCCAGAACCAGAGCTATCGGCTCGCCAGAGGATGATCATGTTGATTTCTCCCGCCAGAGAAGTCCTCTTCTGATCATAGGTTCCTAGCTAAAATGAAGACCAGGACAGGTGGTCCCCTTGGAAGGTGGTGCCTCTTCCTCAGGACCAATCCTTATGTCCAGTATATACCTTAAAATCCTATCTACAAAGAACTCCACAGTGTAAGTCGGGTCCTCTTTTTATCAGGGAAAAAGGTGGAACTCTTTCGTTGAATCGCCATATAAGACAGCAAATTCTGTATTTATTAAACAAGCCAACCTCGATTCAGTCCCAGGTTCATGATATCCCAGGCGTGTAGCTACCCCTTCTAATTATTTTCATAATATGGATTTTGCTGAACTTACCAAGTATACGGATGGAAATCACTTAGTGTTTAAACGCCTACTCATTTAAAAATCACTCAAGCCCTGAAATTTTCTACAGTGGCTGGAGCACATTCCACCTTAATTATCCTTTAATCCTTTTCCTTCCTGCCTGCCCGCCTGCTCCATTTATTTCTCTGCCTGCCTTTCTGGATCAATCATGTCTCACTGCCTTGCCCTCATAATCGATGAATTACTCTGGTTATTGTTTGTCTTGGTGATTGATTTGATATGTTGTGAATTTAGATAAGATAGAAGTACTGGGAGCTAGTTTATTTTGTCATGTACTCCTTACCCTTGATTTTATATATATCTCATTGTTCTTAGATTTAAGTTTGTATTTACCTGTTTATACATTATATTGTGGGTGTCTTTCATTCCACCCTCTAATTGTATTGTATTTTTGTCATTGTGTATTGCTCTTAGCCTTAAGTTTACATATTCTTCATTGTGTCTTTATATTGTTGGGTGTGTGTTGTTCCACCCGTACTTACCTGTTATTAAATCTATTTTTCCTTGATGAGATATCATACTCAAATCTATTTTTTCATAGCGTGTTTTTGTTCTTAATCACCTTTTGTTTTCTTTTTGTAGCTTGGTAGTCTTGGCATGATTCTTCTGTCATTTATTAATCGGGTGACACAATGAGCTCAGAAAAGGGATTTTGACAAAGGAAAAATCTATTTCTGAGGGAGGCCCCGTGTCACCCGGTGACCCTCCCAGGAGCAGGTTTACCCCCCCTACTTGCACATGCCAAGCCTGGGGGTGGTGCTAGTCTGGAATGAGTTCAGATGGCGCTGGAGTCGCCGCTTGGCGGGCGGGTGAGTGTGGGAGCTGGCACGGCTCCCGCCTTTTCCCGGGTTTTGACATGGGATGTCTATCAAGTGTGGCTCTGTGGTTGTGATTCTTCACACTTGTTATACCGACGCCTTCAATATAGAAGACGCCGATCTGGGGTAGTAACTCCAGCATTCCTGAAAGCTTTTTTTCTGGTATTTAGCAATATTTATACCTAGGAAATTCGTGTTAGTATGGAATTCACCGTGACACGGGCCTCCTCAGAAAGCTGATTTTTCCTTTGTCAAAATCCCTTTACGTCCGCTGCTGAGAATTCATGGTATCATTTTGTATATTTTTCTCTGTGCAGTTTTGATCATGATAATTTGTTATATACCAAAATCATCGCAATTTAGTGTACAATACAAAGAAAAAACAACTCATTAGGTTTAACCATTTTGCCTACAGCATCATTTATACAATTATATATGAAATTTTTTTTTCAAGGCTATCATATATTTCAATATTTATAGATGATAATGATTTTTTTTTCTACTGATGGTTGCATACTAAAACTTCAGGCAATGACAAAAAACCGGAGCCAAAAATGAACTCTTAATCTTAAAAACTAAGCGTGCTGTGATTTTTTGAAAAAAACTTTTTTTCCACTTCGGCACTAGCTCCTGAACGCTGCTGGCATACGGCAGACACTTTTGTAAATAGAGGCTCGGCGTTTAAGGGTTAATAACTTGGGAGCATGATTAGGGTCATATTTAATGTTTAAACTTTGGAAATAAGCATTTATTAGCATTTTTAGAGACCATGCCAAACTTACGTGAAAATTCACCCTGCGCGAGGGGTTCTAGAACCTAAACTCGTGTAAGTTCAAGTATGATCAGAGTAGAGATATATATATATATATATATATATATATATATATATATATATATATATATATATATATATATATATATATATATATATAATATTATATATAGATATATATATATATTATATATACTGTATATATAAATCACAAATGTTCCATTTACAATTAGAATTTTTGTTCCATAAATGGAAGCTTTTTATTTTTACCTATCCTTAAAGACTAATAAGTAAACTTGGCAAAATGATCACTTTCAAATACAGCATTACCTTAATTATCTGCATGTGGACTACCTACATGAAAACAGCCCACCAGAATGTATACATGGATATATACAATAAGAAAGAGCCCTCTATCTAATTTGCAACACCGCCAGCAGAAAGACATGATAGTAATGCTCTTAACAGCTCATACATCACACTAATAGAGGGGTATTATGGGGTGGACAGACTGGGGTAACTGCTGACAGGTTGGGTGGTTGGGAGGAAAGTCTTCTGCTTGGGAGCTTTCATGACTGTTACTGGTGCAAAACAACATCATATACAATGTCATTTTGTTTATTGCCTGTGAGTGGCTGATAGAGATGTGTAATGACTACATCATATTAGTTCCATGACTAGGAGAGCACTCTTCTGCTTAAAAGCATTCAAACTGTTATTGGCTCCTGAACAACAATGTCACATGAGTCATTTTGCTTAGAGCCTTTAAGTAGACTATAGAGATGCTTCACAAATCTGTCAGAAGTTCTATTCCTTTCATACAGTTCAGCTGCAAGTATTATAAAGTTTTTACCTCTGTAATTCTCACACTTTCCTGAACTGCCTTTGCCTTTGTAAAATGGTAGAGCAATTTTTATACATTTTGTAAACACATCATACTGCACAGCTTGCTTTTTATGTAGCGAATCTTACCAGACAACGTACAGTACTGTACTGTAATGTAAACAGTACTCTACTGTATCTTTTATTTTCCAAGCATTTTGATTTTCATAATGGTGTATCAATTGTGTACAGTACTGCACCATGTATTCTGTGTTTTTATAAGTATATATACAGTAGTGTGTAGTGACAAAATAGGGGAAGAACGTTACGACATTGCCATTTTACATTGGCACAGTTTCCCATTTTTACAATATCTACAAACTTCCACTAGTCATCAGCTGCTCTCTAATGCAAATTCCCAACATTCCAGGAGATGCTTTCCATCTTTGTTGGCCAACATGCCATCTGATACCCTTGCAAGCAAAAATGATTGCCTACATGCAAATTAGAGGAGTTGAGAGGAATGAATCCAAAAAAGGGTTTTTATCTATACAGACAACAATCCAAAATTTTGCTGTTTGAAGAACCAAATCTCTTTTTACTTATAATGCATAACTAACAAGAAAAAGCTACACAAAAGCAGCTCTTTCAGATAATTTCACCCGACTGGTACTTCGCTGTGCTTATAATCCCACCATATCTATATCTTTGCTGCCTGTGTGTACGGGGAGGCACTTCTCTCATGGCTAAACAATTTATTTGTAATAAAGAATTCCTCTTTTTCTATTATTACTTCTTTGATGTATGTCAATACACTTGCAACTACAATTAGTGTCAATGTGGACAAAATTGAGATAAGGTGGGTTATAAATACATTAGCAAACTAAATTTTGTATAAGATATCATCAGTCTTAGTAATACTTTATGCATGGTCATAAAGTACAGATTTTTCCCTAATACATATTGGATTACTTATACAGTACACTGGGTGTAAATTCTAGTGATGGATCTGAAGAACATAAACCTGAGTGGGGAAAACCTGACATGAAAACGATGGTGGTGAGTTAAGTGTCAAGGAGTCCTCCAGGTACCTGTCTTTATAATGTATATCAGTTTTCCTTGAAGGCCTAATCAGTTCCTGAACTCTGCTGGTTAAATTTAAACGTTATAACACCTGAGTACTGTATCCTTGTATTATATGTTTATCTATAAGGTTTGTTCAGATCCATTATTAAATCCTTAGTTGAGGAAAGGCTGCTAATTAGGGGTAACTCTCTACATCAATCAAAGGAACTTTCTCTTCAATGATATTAATTTAAGTTCCTAAACACCTAAGGTGGTCACTTCTGAGTCTTCATATCTGTATCTGTATCAACTTCGCAATTTGATCCTATTATCAAAAAAATATCAATATACAGTGCAGTACCTAATCCAATGATTAGAAAGATGAAGACTATGATAATAGCATTTAAACAATCACTTTCTTAAGGAAACAAGATGGCATGTGGGCCAGGTAAGACAGACAGCTCCCTCTCAAGGTGGGGGAGACTTAAATTTCTAGAGCATCTCAAAAATTCTTTTATCAAAGTAGAAACTCAGCCTCTTTCTGATTCTGGCCTTCAGGTATTAGTCATTAATGAAATATGATGTCATTTTTTGTATGAATGCAAGGTATGCATTTTTCTGAATGTCCATGATTAAAAAACTACTATTCAACCAACTTCAAATATGAGAGGAATCATCAGAAAAAATGTAACAATTTCCAAGTGCTTTCAAAGGAAGGCCACCACTTCAATGGAAAAATCTTAAATTATTTATACGTGAAAAGATTGGATAAGTTAAGGAATACATACCAGTGATACACTTATTTTTTCTACACATCAAAGCATAACTGAATCTGAGACAATATCAATTATCTGTTCTTGATAAATCACACAAAGAAAAAAACACACAGAATTATTGGATATCAAACTCACTCATAAACTCCTTGCTTCTATCAGAACCATGTTTATTTTCATCTATATGCATTTCCCCAATACTAAGTCTATACTATGAACACTGAAGTGAAGAAAATGACATTTTTTTTAATGAAATGTTTGCAAATACTTACGTGGCAATTACATAATATAGTTTCAACTGTTGCAGCAGGTTAATTTGTAATCTGCACTATGTTTCCAATTGTTTTAGTATAGGCGACTTTGAAGGGTCTACTTAAGGTATTCTTGGCCCACAAGATGTTTGTTTACGGCTCTGACTGGCTGGTACCGGAGGTAGGCAGCCCGCCACTCTCATTTACGTCTGTAGCTCAGAAAACTGAAGCACTATGTTTCATATTTTCTCATTTATCTCATGTTTTGCACATGATAGGAACTAAATCATGATTTCTAGAAATCAATAAGATAAAACACAAATTAATTCATTGAGTAAAAGTGAAGAGAGAAGCATTAATTCTTTATACCTGTTTTTACTATTATTGCATATTATCATTCAAAGACACATAAATAAAACTTGAGTTTCATAGAATAAATTCACCCCTAATACGCTGGTGCTTTCAGATTTTAGATGCGCATGATATGTGGGGAAGAGAAATGAAGAATATGTCTTATTATGTTGCATCCGTTCTTGACTCAGTTTGGCAGTAGTGCTGAGAGACAGTTATCTGCAAACAGTGAGAGCTTTGAGGCGCCACTGACAGTTGCCAATTAGTGGTATGAGAAGTTTGCAGTTTCGACAGTATTTACCGTATTATTGTCATTACATTTTCTGTAAATAAATGCATAGAATTCCCATTATGACTGTCGAACTTTTTCACTCCAATATCATATATGTCCGTATGTCTGGACATATCTGATAAGAAAAAATTAATAATCACGGATGCATCTGAATGCTGGCTTCCCATTTAGTCTAGGTGAGAAATTTGCATAGTGTATGCTGTTATGATAAATAATAGGTCATTACTACAGTTTTGGCACTGTAGTGGTTTTGGAACAAACGGTCTCAGTTCTCTGCTTTGGCCCTTGGTTTTCATTTTTTAGGGTAATTCATGGCCTTCAAATTTTATCTTTGCTATTCTGTGTTTTTCCTACTCCATCTACTGGCTATGTCGTATATTTCGCAATCTTGTACAGTTGTACCTTTTTTAAGGGAATCCAGCATTATATTCGTTTCTATTGCCCTTCATCATTACCACAGGGAGTACTATACCCCCGCACACTGTTCATATTGTCATGTTTTTTAAATAAAAATTTTTATATTATGAATATTTTTATAGATAAGCAATTTTCTGATTACCTTTTGTTGTGGTTTCTAACAACCACATCTGATCTTTGTTTGTCTATAAATATTAATTTACATTTCAGTAGCTGGAATGTCGATTCAACGCGAAGTTTTCTAATCTCAACCTGATATTTCTTCTCCGTTTCTAAGGTCAGAACCTTGACCAATTTCCAATTCAAAGTGAGGAGCTCAAGTGAGTCAAGGTTGGGTCAAGATATCTGCTTTTTTTGGTTTGCTCTGTATTGGAGTTATGGTGTCCCAGTGTAATACAAGGAATTTTATTTAATTTTTTCCCCGAGAAAGGTTGTCAGATGAAGTTCCAGTGGTTGTCAACTGTGCCAAGTCACTACCATCAAAGGGCCCAGGGGTACTTGAATCTTTAAAACTACTAGACATAAAGATTTAAGTATAAAAAATGAAAATAAACCTGAAAACCTTAAAAAGATCTCATCAGCCTGGTATGGACTTAATTCTTCCACCAATGGCACAAGTGAGAGCCAACTCCCAAATGTCTGCTCCTACTCCACCCATAGGTGCACAGATTAGAGGTTCAAGTGGCCAAACCTGCTTGTTAGGAACTGAGAGTATTACAAGAATACAATCATCCACACCCTAATCATAAAGAGGCAAACCGATAGAATGCCGAGAGTTCTATCCTCATGACCAGACCCCCCCCCTGGAATCCGTGGTCCAACCTTGAAGAATAGTTCTGCCTTTGAGTGATCAATCTGATAACGCTCAGGTCCGAACATTATAGGGCATTTGATGGTCCCACCACAGTTCCCACTATTTAGCTTTGGATATAAACCCAATCCCAGCTATGATACCTTTTCCTATTTAACAGGTCCAATATTTTTTAGCATAAGTGGAAAATTCCAAAAACTAATCCAAACAAATATATAATCATATATGAGACTTTCTTGACTCCACACCGAACAAATTCCTGAGTTCAAGAGCCCCCTCACCACGTCAAGGTAGTCCCATATTGAGGGGGACTTTGAAGAAGAACAAGCTTCTGATGTCTCAGTGCATCCGCCAGAACTTTAACTGGCTTGAAAAAATCAAGTGACTAAAAACACTCGATTGATCGTCTATTGCAGAAGTTCTCCTGTTGTTAGGGGCAGGAAAGTGAGCGAGAGTCTCTCCCTGCTAAAATAATAAACATTAGGACCGTGGTCTGGGCTAAATGGATTACTGCCAGTACCGAGCAAACTAGTGATGAGAAGTATGAAGTCATGTGGATCGGCTCTAGCCTTTGGACATAGATAAGAAGGCTTGTTTTCCCAGGACACGTCCCAGGAACTCCAGATTCCCAAACGGGCTCCCGACATAAATCAAGCTGTTGAGAAGACTAAGACTAGTCTCTGGCGGGAAGAAGGGAACTTCTTCCAAAGGCTAAGCTCAGGATTCACCGCCACTGCAGGTTCACTTGAAAACTGGGCTTTGGGAAACAACTAGGCCTGGCTGTGTCTCTGTCCCACTGGTCAGAACACAGCAATGCTTAAAGAAACGGGCGCTGAGCCAAGGAGGAACTGGTGCCAGTCACTCGTAGGCTGACGCCAGATGCCTGACAGCTGGCGCCAAACAGACAGGAGATAGCACTCGGACACTGCTGGGCGCTCGGAAAATTGGTTAGAGCCGGAAAAATATTGGCACTCCATAATTGGGAAGCTAAGGAGAATAGAACTGAGGATCACCCCAGAGGCTACAAGAAGTCTGTGACTTGCTCCTGCCCCCAAGTCACTTCAGGAGAGTGGAAAAGTTGATTAGCAACTTCCAAAGTGCTCTTCAACAGCCGATATTCAGCATAAACACGCATCGGCGCTTCTATTCCACACTGAGATCATATCACTTGGACGACAATAAAGCACATCTTGATTATTCTTCCAATGCACAATCCATCGATGCTCAGACAACATATCTGATCTAAGGTAAACCCTCTGACTCCCATGGACTTCGCATGCTTCTCCCGGTGCATGGGAGTCTGACAGGACTAAATGAGAGATCCGAGGGGCTGATAGCCACCTTCTCTACACAACCAGTAAGACGCTTCCAGTGCTGTCTGCTGATACCTGGATCACAACAGGCTCACTGAGGGAACTACCTGTGTGTGAACTCAAACTCCCTCGAAATCCTGTATGCCTCTCCCAAAGTGGGAGTCTGACAGTGACCTTGTTTAGGAGCATCGGGATGGAGAGCCACTCTCCTCCACTGCACAACACTTCACACATGTTAACTTCTCTAACCCCATACACAAGACTGTCAATGGCATAGGAAGGACGCGAGGAGACCAGGCGCAGGAGCAAGTGAATAAAAATAAGAGGGCTAGTAGCAGGTGAGAAAAATAGGTAGCAGGGAGAGCTGGCGCCAGGATCTCAGTAACTGGCGCAGAGTGCCTGAGAACGGGTGCCAATCACCCGATAGCTGGTGAAGATCGGGAGTTGGGTGCTCCCAGGATGTAGATGGTGCCAGGCTAGTGGGCACCGGTGAGGTAGTGTCTCGGGAGCTGGAGAACTCGATAGTTGGTGAGCACTCATGGGCGTCGTGCCATCAGCCGTCAGAATTCAATTCTTCCAAGAACCCAGTACAATCCAAAATAAGGTGCACTTTCTCTCTTTTCTACATTCTGGTTCTTACACTTTTCAGCCCCCTGAAAAGGAAAGTGTAATAAGATGTTTAATTAAATTTTACTGCTATGTTAGAAGTAGGCAAATCTCAACTAACAGACATTATTTGAGACTTGCAGATAAGTATTTCATCACCAAAAATATCAGTTTGATAGCGAAAGCAATGCTTAAATTTTATTACGCTACTCGGCAAAAATGCAGAATAATGCAACATGCATGTTATTATGCTACTCAGAAAGATGTAGTGAACGAATTAAACGCTTTATTGTTACCTGGCAAAGATGGTAGCAGATACAATGTTTACGTTTATTACGCTGCTCGAAAGACGATGTGCTACTTCCGGTAAAGGAGTGAATCATTAATTGCAAATTTACTACTGTGGCAAAAATAATAAAACAATAAAATACTGAAGGGCTATACAAAATTAGTGGTAATACTTCATCAAAATCTGTTAGGTAACCGCGACAATGAAAAGCTGCTGCAAAGATCCGATGTTATATCAAGACCGCAGGAAACAGAATGAGAATGTTTGCTAAGTCATTCTCGCATATTCCTGTTTGTATGGACTAGTCACCTACACTAAAATAAATGAAGTGCTAGCAATTAATGTTGGAAATTCTAGCCTGCCATGATAGTTGAAACTACAGTATAGCTAAGTGTAATTACTTGGTGAGTTACTTAATATAAAATTTAAATATAATGTTCTGAATAAATGGGTATTCATTTACGTTAGATCAAACAACAATACAATGAACACACAACTGAAGATATTTGAGAAGCATCTACAGTATACTAAAATCAAATAATAACTAATTTAGTATTAATCAAAACCACATATTACTAGACTTTCAAAGACATATCTAACTTGATGAGACAAAATTACATAAATTAAATTAACACTATCCTTGTCAAAATGTATGATTATGACAAAATAGGATACATACAAAATGTACTTTTTTAAAAAGTAAAATAAATTTTTTCACATATACTCTCACTACATTTTGTTAGCCAAATCTATGGCAACAGCAAACTTCAAACATATCTCAGAGGATGGGTAAGATGAGTTCCTCTTTCAATCTCTCTGAGTAAATATCTGGGTCCATGAGCGCCTCTTAAGTGGTAGAAACTGGTCATTGTAAACATACATAAAACAGCTTGGAGAGGTTGGAAGAAGGTAAATTTCTTGTAAAGTAAAGGGTTTGTAACTGAAAAAATTAATTTTAAGGCAATTTCATTTCAAAACAAATCCTATTCCTTTACATTAGCCTGAATAGCTACTTATGTGAGACAGACTTGTGCCTGTGCCCACACACATATTGGTATTCGTAGAGGTGTTGGGACAGTGGACTCTGCTGAGTTAGTAACAGAAATCTTGAATCTACCAACAGGATGGGGGCTAGAATTTGATAGCACGGTCAACGGTTGTACTCAACTAGTGTGTAGAGGTACATCAACAGTGAAAAATGTTTATCACTGTTATAAGTAGTGACAGAACACCCTGGATGTTTACACTTTAAGGTATAAGGATGTATTATGAGATGAAGTTGGTGATGAATGTCAGGACCCTGTCTTTATCAGGTCAAGACAAGGCTTGCCCTGCTGCATGCAACCATAGGACAAATTGAATATGAATTTATGTACAGTATCTGTTAGTTGTGTTCTTGCAAAAGTTACGGAATATAGAAGAGAGAGTTCTGTATAACCATGTTCAGAATTGAATACAAAGCTGCATTAACTTTAAAAGCTAATTAAGTTGCAATGGCCTTAACCTCATGACCTTTACAACTTAATCAGGATGCTTAAAAATCATGATGTGGATGAATAAGCACTTAATGATTACTTTCCTCAGCCAAGAGGAGATGGCATTCTTTGGTAATTACCACTTTATTGTATCAAATGATAAAAATAACAGAATACAGCATTCTAAACTCCAAAGCTTACTCAAGACATGTCACAGTCATGAAAGGGCAAGGGCAAGCTTTCCCTTGCTAGATAGCTGTAAAGGTAGCACAGATAGAATAAACTAAGACACTTAGGAACAAGGAAACTGTCTGCATTTTAACTTTGAAACTCAGCCTGTGAGATAGACCAATAATTTGCCAGTACTTACAAAAATTGCTGAATAAGGCTGCTTCCAAGTCTGTGATTTGAGTTCCTTTGACAGGCAGTGAAACATTTCTTATTCTGTGCTGAGTCAATCCTTATTTGGAATATAGCAATATATCCACTTGCAGATATATCTGAAAGTCCACAGCAACAAACCATTCAATACAGTTTCAATTCATTAAGGAACTGTGAGGACCAGTATGAATCCTCAGGATGATGCCTTTCTTAATGTCCATGTAACCAGAAATATCCAGCCCAGTATGCTTCAATATACACACAATAATATGGATCTATAACCCTCAATAGCAGGAGACGAGAACCCTTTGGATTATATTTAAAGAATTTAATAAGCTTGTTCACACAGGTATGGGTACAAGAAACCCCTCCGGAGGAATATCAAGCTCTGTAGAGCAACCATTGCTTTCAGCCGAGGGCACTTGTAAACTCCCTTCTGGAGTTAATGATGGACTTTCTGCATACATTTGAAACCTCACTCAAGCCGAAATACCGTCGCGGAGATCAGTCAGCATCGCGGGAATTTTTGATGAAATCTCATTTGTCCTGGTTGTTTAAGAGCAGCCTTCCTTAGTGGAAAGAACCTTAGACTATTCACTTACAGAGAAAAAAGGTCAGGGAACCATTCCCTGCAAGGCCACCAAGGAATCATGCATGAATTCACAGATATCCTGAATTTTGCTGGAACCCTTTATCAGAGAAAGCTAGGAAAAGCACAATCATCAAGATAGACCAGTCTACAAGCACTGTATTTATCACCCATACCTGAGGGTTATGAACTGGAGAGCAGTCCACCAGCAGGCCACTGATGAATCTGGTGGCAAAAAGATCTATTTTAGGTGCCCCATCAAGCTCATTATGTCCTGCAAACCTGCAGATGCAGTCTGTTCTGGAGATGAATCTGATTTCTTCTATTAATCATTTGCCACGTTCATCTTCTCTAACATAAACTAAGGCAACAGAAGAACATTCCTCGTGTGGAGACTGAGAACTCCTGTGAGGCACCAATGATGACTGAGTCTTTACACAGTACCCACAGCGACCACGACCCATAATGTGAAGAGTGATGCAAAAGCCTGCCCATGCAAACCAAGAGAAAAGTGTGTAGAAGGAAGAACAAAACTGTTCATACACTTGACCCTGACTAAGAACAGAAGGTGATCACCTATGCCTACTCGAATGATCATCCCATGCAGAAGGCAAATCACATGATTTGAACTGGCAGAACCAGAACACCTGGGAGATTGAGATAAAGAGCATGAGCTCCTGGTGCCAGAACAGCAGGCCCTGGGGCACTTCCACAACACTACAGAAGTGTCTTCTGTGGAGAAGCCACCAGACAAGGCTTATTCAGCTAGTGGTCCAAGGAAGGATCCCTGTAAGGATCACAGGAAGTACAAGTGCTCTAAGAGCCTGAGACCATGAAACAATTGCAATGCAAGTTAAGAGTGCTTAGCTCCATTACACCACCTGAGCCATTTGCTCTTATTTGATTATATGCACTTAGTGGACTTGGTGCAAACCTGCATACATCACATACCTGCTGGCCAGAGAAGACAATGGTCACAGACCACAACTGTTCCCATACATACCCCACTTCCTGTATCCCAAGTGAAAGAGGAGAGTCAAAGGGCGACAAAGGTATGGTTAATGGAAGGGCAGGCGTTGGTTCCTCCTTTGCTGCAACGGAACAAACCAAAAAGGCTAATTAATATGGGGTGGGTAATGAAGAATTGTTGATGTGGTAAATTCCATGAATTTCTCAAAAGTAGCCCTAAGACACACTACTTTAGATTCTAGCTTACCAAACCTCATCTTGGAGCTTAGAGAGGGGAATAACAACTCAGATATAAGATGACACACACAAAGCAAGAGGTAGGAGCTACTGTCTGACAGGGATCAAGAGCACCTGATAACTCTTAATTCATCATCACCACCTACACTAGGTTTCAGAGAGTCCCTTCTCATTCTTTTCCTAATCTTATCTGCTTCTCTCCTCTCCCTATACTTAAAACATGCATTGATGGTTTCATCTGACCAGCTAATATAGTGATCACGTTGATTGCCAAATGTGCAATCCTTTCTTCTGTACTATCTGCAAGAGTCATGACAGTCATGAGCTGAGGAATATAAATATTATTGAACCTTACCTATCAAATTGCAGATTTTGTTGTTCTCTTCCTTAAAAGACATTCTATATAAGAGACAAAACCAAAATAATCCAAAACCAATGTCCAACAAAATTCAATTCGGCAACAAGACAGCTAACATCCTTCTTTCCAAAATGTCCTCATACAACCAAGAATAATGAGGAAAACATAAAAAAAAAGGTTTGAAACTGTGTTCACCTGGGGATGGGCTCATAGACAGTGTAGAGTAAATGATACTATTAATCCCAAAGGGGATGGGTCTATAGTAAATGATACTAGTATTAATCTTAAGTCTTTGCACAGTGTCATCATCCTGCTGACACAGGGAGTATAGCTACAATAATAGAGGTAAGATTCATTTAAAAAAATGTGAAGGTAATTACTACTACCAAATGTTCAACAAAAGAGTGTAATGCAAGGATTACTGCTGGAGTTTGATATGATTTTATGAGGTTCAGGCTATCAAGCCTAACACTGGGGCACTTTTGGCCATTCAGCACATAAGACGGTGAAAAGAGGAAGTTGAAGTGGTTGGACAGCAAGATAAAGAGACCCAAAAATAAATAAAATGAGGTACATATCTGAAAGTAAAATTGGGAGAAAGTCCTAAATTCTATAATTGTAAGTAATAGTTAGAGAGGTTGGATAGCATTCCAAGTTACTCTTGACGCAGGGAGCACAAAAATTTTATGGGAAAACAGAACTGCAGGTATTATTCAAACACTCAGACATGTAGACAAACACCAGTTTCCATCAAGGAGGCACGAAGGGACCCAGATGAATACGTCTTCATGATGCCTGGGCCATTACTGCAGCAGATTAGACTAATGTAAGTACAGATGTGCGTTAAGGGAAATTCATGATTCCATTTCTTACAACTGGTAGTAACACACAACATAAAATGAAAATCAATCACCTGTAGATGAAGCAGCAGTTCTAAAATGTCTATGGGGATGAGGCTTTAAGAAAGTGGGTAGGGTGCATTTCATAACCTATCCTGTATACAGTGAAACACAAAAACTTAGCAAGCACAAACCTCATCAGCGGCTCCAGAATTGACATTAGATTCAACTTCACGTTTTAACCTCTTAGCGTTCTTTTCTAAATCTTTATTAACTCTATTCCAGTCAACCTATGAAAAGAAAATTGGAGCTAATATTATTGATTTACTCGTGAAACATACTTGCAATAAAATTACTTCATTGATAAAAACTTTTGGTTACATACATTAAAGTCTACAGGTGGTTATTCTTTAATTTATTTACTACAGAGACCAATACTATAACTATTAGTCCAATTCATTATTTAATAAATCTAAAACAAAGAATATCTAAATCAATTGAGCATTCACTAACACATTTCTATGTAATGATGTAGCTGATATCATTGGTTACACGTACAGAAATTTTTTACATTTATATAAACCTGTTATTAAAAATGGTGTGTACAGTGGCATACAAATTATTAGACAGGATATGCTAAAGAAAATCTTTCAAGTTCCTATAAGAGGATATTGCTTACAGGCAGTCCCCAGTTATCGGCAGGGTTCCGTTTCTGAAGGTGTGATGATAACCGAAAAGCGCCGATTTTCGGTTATCGGTGCCTCTGTTAGGTATGTATCGGCGCCACTACCCAATTATCGGCACCAATAAGCAGAAATCGGCAATTTTCGGTGCCGAAAATTGCCGATTTTCGTCGCTAAACAAGCGCCATACAACCGGATCACTGTTAACCGAGCCTGCCATTAACCGGGGACTGCCTGTACTATGTGTATTTACTGTGTATTGTAAATAGTATAGTACAATTACTCTATTATATATTGCACCACTTATATGAAATATATCACTCAGATCTTTCTTTTTATATTGCATATATTAATCAGTTTGAGAAAAACCTTTATAATATGAAAATTAGAGTTAATTATGACAAGTTAAAAATATAAATACTTAATTTAAGATTCACTTTTAAACAGTTATCTCTCAGCTTCTACTTCTGTGCCAGCGTAGTTTGACAGATTGAAAACAAAAACAAGAAAACTCAGCTTTCCTTATGAATATCCGTAGTCTATCCATCTACTTCCCCCACCACTACCAGGGAACCAATAGGCGACCACCCGTGAAATGGGTCAGTCTACATCTGTCCACTCTGGAATGTGGGAGGCAGGGAGGGCAATTTACATACAGTAATACCCTCAATCTTCCACGATTCAAGCAGCCAATTCACAGACATGCAAACTTCTTTCATTGCCAAATAACTGTCAGCATTTTTCAGACACATGACATTTTAGAGGAGAGGTGAGAGATAAGGGTCCTTTACTTGAACTTTCTATATCTGCATAGTTATCACATCACTGAGGGCACATGAGCCCCGATGTGTTCCTGGGACTGACAAAGTAAAAATATTTCTGAAAATTGCAAAATGAGAAATTTATGCCAAATGTCTATTTTGGCTGTCCTTTTTTCTAAATGTTTATATTTTATGGTGAATAGCCAGAATAAGAGTCCCAGCCCCCAAATACAAAAATGTGAGTTATTTCACGAAAAAAAAAAATCTACTTATTTTCATATTTTCGTTCGAACCCAAAATATGAATGTCAGGCTTAATGAATTATTTTTGATGAGAAAGCCAATACAATTCTCTAAATATCGATATATAAAAGAATGGAAAACGAATAAGTCCAGCTGGTGAAAAAATTGATAGAAAAAAGGGCAAGAAACAGAGCGCTCTGCCCGCGTATGGTGAGAATTATCGCTAGAAAAAGATTTTAAAGAGCCCTACCGTTATTTCAGAAATTACTTTGTAAATATACGAAATGTAGAGGAAATGTTGAAGAATAATGAGAGTCAAGAAATGGCTTTGTAACGGCAACAGTTTCATTTGACGTTATAAATTGATTGAAAACGAAAAAAATGTTACCGCTTGTCAACATTATCGTCAGAGTCTTCAAAGCTATAATAGTTAGAGGAATGGATTATTTTTATGAGGAAGCCAACAAAATTTCTAAATATGATATAAAACAATGAAAAACGAATAAGTCCAGTTGGTGAAAAAATTTATAGAAAAGAGGGAAGAAACAGAGCGATTTGCCCGCATGTGAGAATTATCGCTAGAAAAAGCTTGAAGAGCCCTATTCTGTTATTTTCATAGAAATTACTTTGTAAATATACGAAAACAGAGGAAAAGATGTAGAATAAAGTGAGAGTCAAGAAATGGCTTTGGTAATGGCACAGTTTCATTTTGACGTTATAAATTGATTGAAACGAAAAAAATGTTACCGTAGTCAACATTATCGTCGTAGCTCAAAGCTATAACAGTTAGGCTAATGGATTATTTTTTGCGAGAAATAACAAAATTCTCTAAATATTGATATATAAAAACAATGAAAAACGAATAAGTCCAGTTGGTGAAACAATTTATAGAAAAGAGGGTAAGAAACAGAGTGATTTGCCCGGCCTATGGTGAGAATTATCGCTAGAAAAAAGTTTTTTTTGAAGAGCCCTATCTCGGTTATTTTTCATAGAAATTACTTTGTAAATATACTAAAATGTAGAGGAAAAGATGTAGAATAAAGTGAGAGTCAATAAAAATGGCTTTGGTACCGGCAACAGTTTCATTTTGACGTTATAATTTGATTGAAACGAAAAATGTTACCATGTCAATATTATCGTCAGAGCCTGCAAAAGCTATAACAGTTAGCTTAATGAATAATTTTTTATGAGAAAGCCAATAAAATTCTAAATATTACACATATAAAAATGGAAAACGAATAAGTCCAGTTGGTGAAAAAATTGATAGAAAAGAGGGTGAGAAACAGAGCGCCTGCCCGCGCATGGTGAGAATTATCGCTTAGAAAAATATTTTTTTTGAAGAGCCCTATATCCTCGTTATTTTTCATAGAAATTACTTTGTAAATATACGAAAAAGTAGAGGAAAAGTTGAAGAATAAGGAAAGTCAAGAAAATGGCTTGGTAACGGCAACAGTTTCATTTTGACGTTATAATTGATCAACGAAAAAAGCTACCGTTGTCAACATTATTGTTCAGAGTTCAAAACTATAATAGTTAGGCGAATGAATTACTTATATGAGAAAGCCAAGAAAATTCTCAAATATCGACATATAAAACAATGAAAACGAATCAGCCCAGTTGGTGAAAAATTGATAGAAAAGTGGGTAAGAAACAGAGCGCCGCGCCATGCATACGTGAGAATTATCGCTAGACATTTTTGAAGAGCTCACTCGATTTTTCATGAAATCACTTTGTAAATATACAAAATGTAGAGGAAAGGTTGAGGAATAAAGCGAGAGTCAAGAAAAAATGGCTTTGGTAAGAGCAATAGTTTCATTTGACGTTATAGTTGCCTGAATGAAAAATAATACCATATCAACATTATCGTCAGAAGCCAAAAGCTATACGTTAAGAATGAAATTATTTTTTATGAGAAAGCCAACAAATTTCAAATATCGATATATAAGGATAATGAAAATGAGATTCAGAGCCCTGCCTAAAATCCAGACGTCTTACGTGATGCACTAACAAATTTCCATAGTTTTACCGCAAAACTTTTATGAAGCATGTTGGAAACTGTTCTCATTGACGCCGCTTTTATGTAAACAGCCACACGTGTTTACCCAGCCTCGCACGCATGGTCTCTGGCAGCGTGGCCTGCCAGGCCTGGGCGGGGTGCATCAGCTGACAGGAGAATTTGGCCACGCCATGGAATTGCGCATGCACAGTAGAGGAACTAAAAATTTATAGAAAATAGAGGATACCAAACAGAGTGTTTAATAATGTAATCCTACATTTTATAAAAATTTTGATACAGAGAAACGTGGGCAGGACTGTAGCTGATCATTGTGGAAATTACTACAGAATTACACGCAGGATAGGGACTGCTTGCTCATGACGATGTCAGTTACACGGTCCACAGTATATGTTTAACCTATGAAAAACCACCAACTGCAATGAAAATAAAAATTCTAATTTCTTACTACGATACTTAAAAATGTCGGTAAATTTACTTATAATACGCCAGTCAGACAAGAAGGGGTAGGGGGTTATTATGCATTATGCCGGGCTAATTGGGCAGGAAAGGGCTAAGAGAGGTGAAATTACTTATCAATTATTACAGAGACAGAGACAACAGACAGTAACATGAGAGAGAGAGAGAGAGAGAGAGAGAGAGAGAGAGAGAGAGAGAGAGAGAGAGAGAGAGAGAGAGAGAGAGAGTTAGTCTTACGTTAGATATCAAAAGATAACTAAGATTTCCATAGCTGAAATGCAGAGAGAGAGAGAGAGAGAGAGAGAGAGAGAGAGAGAGAGAGAGTAGAGAGAGAGAGAGAGAGCACTAGAAACCTTTGATATACTTTGGCAACAATTGATATATTTATATCTGTTTTCACTTCCTCTCTTCAAAAGGCCTCTACAAAAGATCGAAATGATATTTGTTTGTTTAAAATATCACAATTTACTATAAAAATTTATAAATTTTGTAATTACAGTTTTATTATTATTATTATTTGAAAATTAGTACTTATTATTAGGTCAATCATTTATTTATCAACAAAACAAATAAACATATACATGTAAAAATTCTCTCATCTCAGTAAGAGATGAGAGAATTTTTATGGCTACATGTATATGTTTATTTTACATGATAATAAATGACACTAATAATAAGTACTAATTTTCAAATATTAATAATAATAATAATAATCAAATCAATTACAAAATCATAAGATTTTATTAGTAAATTGTCATATTTTAACAAAACAAATTTTAGAACTTTGAAGAGAGGTGAGGGCAAAGCTGTCCAATATGTCAATCGTTGCTCCACAATGTCAAAGATTTCACCTAATATCTCTCTCTCTCTCTTTCTTTTTCCTTCATAAATCATGAATTTCCATCTCTCTCTCTCTCTCTCTCTCTCTCTCTCACACATTTTTACAACTTATTATTTCTCTGTACATCTTTACCTGTACAGTAGATAGTTTAAATTGATCTAATTTTACCTGTACCGTCTACAAACTGTAAATGCGCTAGTGTGGCAAATACATTCTAAAACACTGAGACATAACTACTACGAGCTGTATCAACCAAATAAAAAAATAATGTCTGTTCATGAAAGCATTTCAAACAAAGAGAAAGAGATGTCGCAAAAGTTCTTAAAACAAGGTCGAGATTTCTAAAAATAGACTAGCTAAAGGAGGAGAGAAATTTTTTCCAATCCTCTATTTTTATGTCAACCATTTATTTCTTTTTAAGAGTAATTTCTATTAAGCCAACTTTTAAATGAGATTACAGTAACTTCAATTTCATTTGTTAGCTTAATAATTTCTGGAGCATGATTGAGATCATATATTTAGTGTTTAAACTCTAGAAATAAGCAGTTAGCATTTTAGAGGCCAGCAACCATGCGTAAATTCACCTTGTGTGAGGTTCTAAACCAATTGCAAGTTCGGGGTATGACTGTAATCGAGATGAAAAATATATCTGAAATTAAGTATTTATATTTTTGAAATGAACTGTACCTCTCCATTACATAGCTGACGTCTCTTTGGAGGATGTCCCCTTCGGCAAAAGGAGGGGTGGGGTTACTGTGTCAAAACCCTGCAGAGCCAATGATGGATAACTACAGCAGAATCCACCGCTCTTTGCAGCTAAGTCCCGCCCACTGCACGCCAGTGATTGGCCAGAATTGATATGAATGATATCATACCAGTTAATTCAGGTCCAATGATTACTGTAGTACGGATATGACTGCTCGTCATGTTGAGTGTCGTGTATGAATGATGACACTACAGATTTGAGTTCCTAGAGTTTTGAAGTGTGCAATTAATATCTCCGATAAAAGATATTAAGTTATATAATATTAGGGAAGATCTTGATTCATGATCTTTTATCAAGCGGAGCCTAAATACGCAAGCATCTTGCTTTTTAATTTTTAAATTGGTGTTGGCTTAAATAAGCGATCCCACATAGACCACATTAATTGAAATGAAGCATAGACTTATGCAGCCAAGTCAAATGTTAATATCATTGAGAGATTAGGCCTACATGTCAATTTCTTATATTTTGAGGCAATGAAACGGGCAGTTCACTACAGAAACCCGTTGAGCTGGATTTTGGCATGTCTCAGCCTTGCACACAACTACACTGCTCTCAATAAAATATATTGAAAAATATATTACAAAAGGGATAAAAAATTATATTACTGTGATAGTAAAATATAAGGTTGCTGTAGCATTTCTACGAAATGAAGGCTATGAGAAGGCATCATACGATACGTAATGAAATAAGAAAAATATAAATGATAGCTGAAAAAGTTATGTATGAGATGACAAACCAGTCTGAGAGTAGCCCATGATATTTATTTGCTTTTGGGGGCATTCTTGTAGATTACCCTGTTGGACAAAAGGATACATGAGTCAGTTTCTCTCTCTCTCTCTCTCTCTCTCTCTCTTGTTAGGAGAATATTTAGTGTAGACTGTATTCATAAAGATCCCGATTACTTTTAATTAAAACAAATGACTAAATTTCAATTAAAAAAAGAGTAGGCAGATAATTCTTTACACCAGTATTTTATGAATAGGTCTATGTTTATTCTGCAAGGTTAGGTCACCATATGAAAATTTTTCGAAGACAAAACTACAAGCACCATAAAAACAAAAACAAAATAAGAATAACAATAAAATGACTGGAGTATAAGAGCAGGCCTATAATCCAACACCATGTTGCGTTAACCGACAAAAAGACGTAGGGCATTATAGGTCTACGTCGTTTTTTATGATCCTGTTATTTCGAAAGGAGATAATGTCCTTAAAGAAATTCTCAGCAAATTATATCCAATATGACTTGTACAGCCTATCATACTGTAACTTTAAGGTAAACATAGGGATGTTTGGTTTTGTAGAGTGCCACAATGTTTAAGCCATCCCTCCGACGTGTAAACGATTGCAATGAAAATGGATTTTAAGGACTGTTAAAAGTTAAAATTTCTAAAATCAATATTAAATATCAGTCTGCATAGCTCTGAGAAAGTCTTGTGTTTAAGCAATGGTGAACATGCTTGATAATATCAGACGGTAATTAATACGTCCAGTGATTCATGCAGTACCGATTTGAATGCAGACATTCCCTGTGTCACCTCCGCATTCAGGTGAACTCCTACCATTAAACACAACAATGCAGCATCGCAGAACACTTACCCTCAGTTTATATTCTTTCTTTTTACCACCTTATTGAGATGTATTACGATTTTATTTTAGGGATAATAACGTTTCCTTTTGATAATCTGCAGAACGTATTTTAGTTCAGTATAAACAACTAATATTGCAATATTAATGAACATGAAAAGAGCCACAGATTAACTAACTTTTCGAAACTATTGTCAACCAGTTAGCTTTAGGGGATGGTCATGATGTAAAGCAGGGCGGGCTTAACTGCAAAGAGCTGGATCAGCAAAGGCATATGTACAAAAAGGTATACTACTAATACTCAACACAAGAGTACCTCAAAGCTTCCCATAAAACAACCAGGTTTAAAAGGCAGTAGACCAAAAAAGGCTACCTATCGATTTAAGAAATAATATCCCCTGCACAAACCAGGAGAGTTAACACTCTGCAATAATCACATTTAATCTCTGCACCATGAAGATAAGCCAAAGCAAACACAAGATTACCTTGCCACTGAGTGACTTCAATATCTTATCAAAGAGTAAGTTTTCAAATTTAAAAGTTGTAGCCACTGCTCACACATCTAGTGCTTACCTTCAATTAAGGATAGAAATTAGGCATTGCAGTCCTAACTAAAGACCCAATGAAGAGAACATTACATTCTACTCTTAGAAACCTGGTTCCATATTACTAAAGACAGAACCTTACATCAGGTTTAATTCTTTTACCACATTCCAAATAATCCCACGGATAGTACTGAACCCCAAGGGGTTAAGTCTTCAAGCCTCTAGTGACTCCACAGATATTGCTGTGTAGCACCTAGCCTAAAACTGTACTTAGTACAAAATAAAGTACAGATAATTGCTTTGTTTTTGCAAACACATAACCCCAAATTAAAGACTGCTACCAAGAAGTCTCCTCATGCTTGAAAAACAGAGAAACCTAACCATGTTGTTTATAGAGGTATCAGTGCTGGAAAAAAAACCCTTAATGTGGGACCATGACTTACACCCTGACCACTGATGTTGGCAGGATCAATTATTAGATTCTCTCCCAGCACTGATAATGGCATTACTGCAAGATCCTGCCTTGAGCTCACTGGCACCATACTACACCAGCAGTCATCTAGAAGCCAGATGAAACTCCTTCCTTTCATCTCTCAGTTGCTTGCATCCACCCCTCTGAAAGAAACTAGAAACCCAGCTCTCCCTGGTCACTGGGTAATCAACACCACGAGACAACTTACAAAATTGTGTTCTAATACACTGGTGACTTCCTAAACTATCAGAGTAGGAAAGGCTACAGTCTAGACCTAATCAAAGAGTGCAGCTTGGTGTCCCAACCCAAGCCAGAGGACCTTGAACTGGTGAACCAAAAATTGGCTGTTGATGATTTCTTAATTTCAAACAGGCCTACAAATAGGATGCCCACAGCCAACTTGCCCACATAGCCAGTTTTGGATGTTGAGTCCCTTTCATTAACATTACTTACATATCAGTGACTGACTCCTAAAATTTTCAAAAATGAATACTGCGATGAAAGGTGCAATAACTCGTGAACGAGTTATGTGTGTTAATTTGACCAACTTAACAGACAAGGGGGGCACAGCACTTAGACATAGTAGTGTTCACTCCTCCTTAAACATAAAATGATTAATATTGTCTCCAAGAGGCTTAGTCTATTTGAGTGCAGTACCCTCTAATTGCCCTTTATGGCATAAGAGTGTCAAACTCATTACAGTATCTTTAAATAAGGTCTAGTCTGCATTCAGCAACTTGATAAGGGAAACCCCAAAATAAGATATTTATTCTAACTCAGATCACAACCAGAAGACTAGTGACTTTCTATGTAAACAGCATTCCGCCAACACTTGTAATCTTCACCATCACAAGTCCTTGGGTTTAAGTGCTCCAAGGGGCTTTTACTAAAGACTCACACACCTTTGGAGGCAAAAGCTAAATCCATAAAGGTTCCTAAAAGAGTTACAGCGTGCCAGGCACCTTAATTACACCTGACCTAAAGATGTCCTGTGGTCCTGGTTGTAAGCAATGTCTAGTATAGGAGTACCTATAACATAGTAAGATAAAGACCTAAAATCTCTAATTGCTGGAACTGACAGCATTTAGAGTAACTATAAACTAAGAACTTAATGAAGTAGCCTATAGAAACACAGGCTCAGGAAATGCCCCCAACCAAACTCCAGAAGAGAAAAACCAACCACTGCCTCTGAAAACATTAGCAGTTGGACCTCTTGCCAACTTGAGGATATATCCTCAGTCCAGACCAGACAAACCTCACTCTAGCACAAGATGGTTATGGTGTCAGTGTGAACATCTGAATCACATGGAAGCTAAGATTGAGTTCTAGGGAAATATACTAAAGAGGCAATAGAACCCAAAATCATTCCTCCCTCCTAAGACACCAAGGTACCACTAGGAACATCCTCTAAACTTAATAAGTATCTCTCCTCCAATCATAAAATGAGATATAAAAAGTTTGATAACCAAATAATTTTGCTGAAAATGCCTGCCAAATCAGTCAGAATACCTGTAAGTGGAAGTTAAATATTGGTAACATTCTTGTTCTAAGTGACGAATAAAAGCCTACATTCAGACTTATTAGTTCTGCAAAAGACTGACATATTTCAAAATTCAGAGCCATGCTGTAGACATAATACTCAGTCCCTTTTTAGCTGGACTCCTTAGCACACTGTTCCCACCCAGAACAACACAAGGAAATGCCACAATCTTCTGTGTGCTTCATCCAAAGAAGGAATAAAACAATAATGACAACATCTAGCTGATAAAACAAATATATAATGATGTCTTAAGCATTATAGTAATACTTCCTCGAACTTGCGATCTGTTGCTAACTACAGACACACATATTTTCACTGAACCTAACTAACTGTCATACATGAGTTTTCACAGACACACGAACATTTATGAATACTGAGAAACCGGCAAAGTGTTATGTTTAATTTTTTATGTAATTTATACGTTTTCAAGCTTCTATGTGTAAATGAATAAATATTTAATAATAGTGTGACACTTCTCTCTCTTTTATTGAGATGAGAGAATTTATATACATGCATATGATCATTTGTTTTGTGTGATAAATTTTTTGTCAATAATAAGTACTAATTAAAAAAAAATACACAATAATATAATAATAATAATAATAATAATAATGTAGCAATGGGGGGTACAGTTGTCAAGTCTGTTATTCAGCTGCATTTAGTTGGTCCTGCTTGGCAGGATGGTCGGACCCAGAGTCATCAAGACCTTCTCAGCCTAACTGCTATTGAAATTTGGGAGTGGCTGTTATCCAGGATCATAAGTTGTTCAGGTAATCTGCCTTCTGAGTCCGGTGCTGGCTCTCTTTCTCTTTCTACCACACCTCCTCTTCCTCTCTCTCTCTCTGTCACACTCTCTCTCTCTCATTCTTTCTCTCTCTCTCTCTCTCTCTTTCTCTCTGTCCAGTGCTGTTGGTTTCCTAAATTTCCTATGATGGTGGGGCTAAATTGCTTCATTCATCGTGTTGATGTTCAGCTTTTTTTAAAATATGAAGAGCTCAGCCGAGGGCGCCAGCGGTCTGTTGGTCTTGCTTGATATTTTTTGTGCTCAACAGTTCTTCTCTCTTCTGAAATTTCTTTGATATTTTTAAGCGTAATGATTAAAAATAGCCCCTTCTTGGAGGTGACAGGAGAGACACTTGGAGAGTTTGGTAGTCATCATCCCGATAAGAGAGTGGTGCCATCTTTCCACCGGGCATATAAATTTGTAGACGACACTACTCTTCAAAGATGTTTCTGGGGGTGCAGGGTTGTTTTTAAGTAATAGCAGGCTTGTTTTCATATTTTTCCAGAAGATGACAAAATTGTCCTGATAATATACTATAAAAATATGAAAACATGCCAGTTATTACTTAAAAACAAACCTGTACCCCCAGAAATGTCTTTGAAGAGAAGTAGTGTCATCTACAAATTTACATGCCCGGTGGAAAGATGCCACTACTCTTACAGTATACCGGGATGACGACTACCAAACTCTCCAAGCCTCTCTCCTGTCACCTCCAAGAAGGGGCTATTTTTAATCACTACGCTCAAAAACATCAAAGAAGGCCCGAAAGAGAAGAACTCGTAAAGAACACCAAAATCATCAACCAGGCAATGGACCGCCAACGCCTACGTCTTCTCGAAGCTCTACTATTTTAGAAAAAAAGCTGAACATCAGCATGGTGAAGGAAACCGAATTTCTCCCTACCATCATACAAAGAAATTTAAGAAACCAACCGACACTGGACAGAGAGAGAGAGAGAGAGAGAGAGAGAGGAGAGAGAGAGAGAGAGAGAGAGAGAGAGAGAGAGAGAGAGAGAGCGACTGGACACAAAAGGCAGATTATCGACAACTTATAATCACAAGGATAACTTCCAAATTCTAAATTCGCACACAGGTTCAGAAGGTCTCAACATTTCTCCGGTCTAATTTCTCACACCAAACCCAGGACCAACTAAATGCAGCTGAACAACAGACTCTGACTGCATCACAGCAAACAACAACAACAACAACAAATAATAATAAATAACAATAATAATGACAATAATAATCTGTAATTACTAATTTGCATTATTTTGAACAAACAAATTCTTCCACTCATCTTTGTATAGCTCTAAGGCAAAGCTGTCAGACATGTCTATTTAATATGACAAGAAGGAAGTGTTGCTGATTAGGGTCAAATGTTTTTTTTACTAATCTCTCTCTCTCTCTCTCTCTCTCTCTCCATTTATAAAAAATTTCACTTTCGTAAATAAGGACAACTGGTATTCTCTCTCTC